>NC_046376.1:32220293-32520293 GCF_011125445.2 Fundulus heteroclitus | reverse complement strand
ATATTTTGAGATAGGATATTTGGGTTTCTTAAGCTGTAAGCCATAATCAGCGATATTAAAACAATAAAAGGCTTGCGATATTTCAGTTGATTTGTAATGAATCCAGAATGTATGACATTTCATGTTTTTTTTAATTGCATTACAGAAAATAAAGAACCTTATCGCCATACTCTAATTTTCTGACACAGTCCTGTATGTATATATATATATATATATATATATATATAGGAGAAATGATAAATTGGCAAGTTACCAGATGAAGGCCGCTTTTAAGAATAGTCCTAGAGTTGAGAACGGCAACATTATAGAAGCTCAATGTTGGCCTGCTTTACGTCTACCAGACCAGCTCTGCATTATGTACCATCTTCTATTTGAAACTAGCAGCTGGGTCCAATCATCAGCTGTCAGGGGGGTGAGATGAGACCAGGTCTGTTGGCGCAAATGGACCCTCAGCCTGATCCTACAGCTACCATGCTTCACAGTGGCTAAAGTGTCCTCTGTTCTATCCAAACAGCCTGATCTCTGTCTCAACCTCTATCTGGTAGATGTTTGGTTGTCTGAACAGCTCCAGTTGATATGATTTCTGGAGAAGTGGCTCGGTCCTGTGTTCACGTTTAACTCTCGTGACTGTGGACCATCAAACTGGTGTTCCTACTGTTTCCTGTTGATGGCAGACCTGCGCCTTTGACTGGGTACTAAATGAGACATGGTGCAATTAAATTTGAATTTAACTACATTCTGTAAGATGAATGAAGGGGGGGAAACAATTTGAATCTTGCGCTTCCATATATGCATTGTGATAGCATTTTTTTTAAATCTGTGTTTCAGAGACTCCTGCGTCACTGAACCTGAGACTGTAATGAGCTTAATGTATGAAACCTAAACCTACAACGTAGATCCTGCAGCCTCACCACATCCTTACAGCCTTAAAATGAGATTCATAAACGTGTTTTCTGAGCAAAATGAAAGCAGGTGAGTATGAAGACTTTTGGCCTTGTGACAAGAATAGGAAGAGGAGCCAAGAAGTTTTTCTTGTGTTCAGGTAAAGCATCAAGAATTGACGTGCTTTTAGATTTGTAGTCGCAGTTTGCACTTCAGGGCCACCGTAAGAAGTTCTTGAAATTCTGTAGGAAGGACCAGGACAAGCAGCAGAGGATTGGTGAAAAGCGACTTTCTCTGATGACTCCTCTGTCTCTGTGGGGTTTCTTGAAATGATGTACATTTGGCTTGGAAAGAAATGCTGAGTGTCACTTTGAGTCCTGTTTTATTCCAAATGTGAAGCATTCGGATACAATCCATGTGTGGGGTTGCTTCTTGTCCAACGGAGTGGGCTTACTGCTGTTTCTACCCAAGAACAGTTTTGTTTTTTGTTTTTTTCCCCAGCATGACGGAGCACTGTGTGGCAAGGCTTTCACAATAAGAAAGTAAAAAGGTGTCAGGGGAAGTTCACATGTCCTGTCCAGTTCTCAAAAAGTGAGTGTCCAATAAACTGTGAGCAACTCCAAGCACTAATATGAAGAATCATTGAGGATTTGACTATGATAATGTGTAATTTAATAGCTGTTTGACAGGCCAGAATTGACGCTGCTGAATGCAGCTCTTTGGAATGCAGACATGTTTTTTTTCCTCTATAAACACGCTGCCAAGTCCCTTCTGCTATCAAAATATGTGTTGCTTATCATCTGCTGGGCCAATGGGAAGCACTCACATCTCAGCTCCCTTGTATGTGACATTCCAACAACAGTGTCTTCCTGGTGTTCCTATTGGTAGGAAACAATTCTGATGCCTATGCTCTGTGAGCACACATTTGGTTTATAACTTGAAACAATGCAGAAGGACACTAAGCCACTCAAACCTTCTCATTTAATACATGTACTAGATTATAGGAAATTTGTATTTTTATTAAACACCCAGACAATAATATAATTCTGCTGGCTGCGAGGATGTGCCCCATGTAAACCCAGAAAGTTTCCAACTGGAAACTGGGTATAGGTTTCTTCAGCAGGGATAGGGAAGCTGATCAGCATTGCAGGGAAGGTGAATGGGGCTGAATGAAGGACAATACTAAGGACAATACTAAGACATAACTTGTGCAAAATACCTAAGAGTGGCCAGAGGTTCACATTCCAATGGGTTAATGACCCTAAATATACAGCCAAATCTACAAAGGAATGGTTTAGATCAGGGGTTACCCGAGTCCAGTCCTCAAGATCTGCTGTCTTCCAACTTTTAGAAGAATCCTTCAGCCACGATCTCAGCCAGTGTTCATGGCTCATTAGCAGGCCTCTGCAGAGCTGAATGACGTGGTGGTGAATGAGTTGTGTCGGAGCAGGGATGCATCCAAAAGTTGCATGATTTTGGCTATTGAGGGCTGGACCGGGGCAACCCTGGTTTAGATCAAGAAATATTTATGTGTTAGAATGGCCCAATTAAAGGCCTGACCGAAATGCGAAACGAGAATCTGTGGCACGAATTGAAAACTGATGTTCACAGACCCTTCGGTCAATTGATCCAATTTAACTGAGCTTGACATGTTCTGCAAAGATGAATGGGCAAAAGTGTCTGTCTTCAAACATGTAAAATAGTACAGTCAGGCCACACCGAACTTTTGTCTCCAATACACCCATTTCATTACTTGAGATTCATTGAAGGAGGGATTAATCCATGTAACGTGGTCCATATCCTTTGCAAAGGGACTGATATCTGATCTCTTGGACTCTGATACAAACTTGCATTCTTTAATGTAAAAAAAAAAAAAAATACTCTGAATACTAAATCTGTTGTGTATGTCTATCATGCATCCATGTACATCCTAAGCCATTGTCTGCCTTAAACATAATGTCACCATGATAACACATGGGGACAATAAAAGATTCTTGATTCTTAAGATGTCGGTTGGTAAAAACGTGTAGCAAACCTTGCCTTGGTCTATTATACAAAATCAGAATAGCATATGTGGAAGGTTATGGCTGTAATATGAAAAAACGTGTAAATGTTCAGGGCATGTGAACGTTTTTGAGTTTGACTTGTTTTCTATGTGATGGACCTTTTTAAATAAGAAAAGAAACTTGCATACATTGAATTCATATACATAATAATGGTGTTAACAACTTAAATCACAGCCAGTAATAAAGTGATGAAATAAAAGATGTATAAAAGCTTTGGGAAATGTTATTTATTCACTCGCAACAGACACACACACCTGCTTGGCCGAATTTGCTTTGCGCTCTGTATCTGACATTTACGGAAATATGTTTTTTTTTTTTTTTTTTCATTCTCCCCGCTGCGGTTGTTACGGTAACTAGTGACGTCAAGAGTTCCGCCCATTCAGAAAAAAAAAGAGAGAGAGAGAGAGCAGCAGAGCGAGTATTTACGGTGCTATGCTCCTGGAGAATGAACCTCATCCCCTCTACTCTTTGTGAAGCGGAGCGAGGTCATAAAGCAGCATAACCAACCAACCCTGGGCTCGGTTCGGACCCTGTTTGTCTGGCTACAGAACCAACTACCAGTTCCCAACTTGGAAAAACCAAGGTGAGCGATGCCATTAAACACTTCAATTAACACCAACTCAGTGAGCGCCGCGCGCCTAGCCGAGTAACAATGTGTCAGAAGCTAGGCGCTAAGTTTCAGTCCGAGTTCGGTAGAGTTAACATGTTTGCCCGACGGTCCGGTACCGAACTTCTTAGAGAGAGGGGGTCGCTTGTGTTTCTCTCCCCCCCAGTAACCATGAACGACGTTAAAATGGATAAATCTCCGAACTGTGCTTTGTGGCGCGTGCTGGCGGTCATTTCCTTTGAAGGTGGGGGTGGGGGCTGGATGCCAAGAAAGGGGGACAACAAGGCTCAGCCAGCCTGGGGTCTGTGTGAGAAAATGCTGCTGCTGATCACACAGTGGAAAAGAAATAAATAAATGCTTTAAAGAAGCTGTCACTATGTATTGGAAACATAAATACTCCATTGCCACGTTTATTTAAACAGTAGTCAATTTGTTTTTGACTAAAGATAAACATACCTCTGACAGAGATGTCAGGTATGTTTGTTTTGGGGCGGACTCATAGCAATCTGGGTTAGGAGAGGGAAGGTTTATGGAAGTAAAACGTTTCTGACGTCCTCCTGATCTGCACAGTAGACTGGTTTAGATGCATCTGACTTTGCTTTCAGATTAAGATTCTGAGTGTTTCTAAAGTTTCCTGTTTTTGACATCAACGTGTTGAAGATGTCCCCTCAGCTGACCTGGAAGTTAAAAGAAAAAAATGGCTATTTGGTTGTTTGCTTGGTTTCTCATGGCCTGGTTTAAACCCCAAATGTGGAGATCCATTTCAAGCATTTTGATGACACTAAAAAAAATTTAATCTTTGCAGCAATCCCATATTTTGTCTCGTATTCGTAAATCTTTATCAAAGATCTGCTGTGGTGATGTGAATGAAACTGGGTACTCACGGAAAACTGAGATATAACGACTTAATCGGTTAAGTCTTCGTGTGAACACAGACGCTGACTTACTTTCTTGCCAATCTTGATAAAGACATGCAAAAAAAGCATTGCAGCAACTTTAATCTTTCTCTGTCTTTAACTACCAGTTTTAGAAAAATCCTACTTTATCCGGTGCTACCTAAATCTCAATTAGCTGTGCTGTAAATACTTTGCGCAACACACTTTTTTGTCTTTTCCCATAACATTCCACAAGGATGGAGCAGATACAGGATATTTTTCTAACAAGGTTCTTCAAGCATCTGAAAGAAAAATGATCCACAGCATCACAGGCCGGCCACCGTCCTTACTGATGATGGCAGGATGTGCTTTTCCACATATTCATTCTTTGTTTTCACCAAGCCCACCTACAAACATGAGTATTTAGTAATAGTAATATCATCTTTATTGTCATTGAAACATACATTACAACGAAATTTGTTCTCTGCTTTTATCCCATCACCCTTGGGGAGCAGTGGGCTGCCATGTGCGGCACCCAGGGAGCAATCTGGGGTTAAGGGTCTTGCTCAGGGACCCAGAGTGCAGGCGCTGGGATCAAACCGGGTACTTGCATCCTTCTCTGAGTGCAAGCGTGCTGCTCTAACCACTAGGCCAACACTCCCCATAAACCGAGACGGGGTTAAGTGCCTTGCCCAGGGGCACATGGACATGTGGCAAGGGGAAGCCGGAATCGAAACCACAGCCTTCTGATTGCCAGACGACTACTCAAGCCATCAAGCCACAGTCGTCCCGAAATTTTTATAAATAAATATTTGTAGGTCAAAATGACAATATTAAGGCCTATCAGATCTTTCTTTTGCTCTATGGTTTTTACACGAAAAGTCCAGAGACTCTTGTCAAGAAATAGGGCCCCCGATCTACCTCTGGAAGTAGTAATAAACCCGTAACCACTATAAAATGCATTTGAACGGCGGGCCTGAATGAGGATTGCCTAACTGAGTGGTTCCTCTTGGGGAAATCCCACATACCTTATGCAGATCAATGCGGTGAGGTGTAGGCCACGCCCCTTTCTTTCTGCCACCCTAGCCGGTTCATCTGAACGGTCACATGGCCGGTGATGTCAGCGAACCTCGTATGAGGCTGAAGCAGTTCGACGGCCGTTCACTTCCAGCCTCCACGGTCCCTGCAGCCTCTGAAGGATCCAGGCTGCGTAGAGTAGGGTCCTTCAGAGGTGTCTCTCAACCAGTAGGTGAATGGATCTCCAGACCTCCATTCTGCCTCTGCTCTCTAGATTCTGAAAAGGGGCAGCGACTTGTCTTTAGTTCAGAAGTCAGGGAACAGCAAACCACGTCTCCTAGAAGTTCCCCGAATCTCTGAACTGTAAAACTAAACCAACAAAAAAACGTTAATTATGTTTATTTTAAAAGGATGTTGGGGTGTACCAGTGACTGTGGAACCATTTTGTTTTTACAATTATTTATTATCTTGGGAATTCTACCCCTACTAAATGAAAATACTCAGTTCGAAGGTTGGCTTTATATAATTTTCTTTAAATTTTGGGCACGGTTCTGCTACTGTAGTAAAGGGTTAAGTTACTTATAAATAGGGCTGCACATTATCATGAATATGTACCAATGTATTGGTAAATATTACGACAGTGATCTGGATTATGGTAACCCAAGCCTTTTCTGAACAGTTTTTCCCCTTTTTTATACAATATCGTGCAGTCATTTCAAGGTTGGCTTGTTTTTCCCCTCATCTATCCGTTTTCTATACCCGCTTATCGGTGCAGGGTCACCGGGGGGGCTGGTGTCTATCTCCAACGGTCAATGGGTGAGAGGCGGGGTGCTTCCTGGACAGATCCATCACAGGGCCACAGAGATACACACACACACACACACATCTAAGGCCAAATTGGAGTAACCGATGAACTAGGGCTGGATGATATGGCAAAAACTTATATCACAATATATTTCTTAACTTCCGTAAATACGATATAATTACGATATTGATAAAAACAAAATAAAAGCCTCAAAGGCAACAAACAATGCACACAACAGATTCCTGTACAAATGTATGGCAATTATTTTGCCAAGTTTATGAAACTCCTCCAATATAACATTTTAGAAATATTTGCTTTTAAAAAATAAAACGCATCAAACTACACAAACCCCACAACATCAGTCAGTGACAAATGCTGTAATCATAGACTGTAACGCATACTGGAAGTGTCATATCACCTTTAATGAATTTATATCGCACTATATATTGATATTGAATTATTGTCCACCCCTACATGAACCTAAAATCCCTTAAATGATTTAATTTAATCATTTAAGGGACTTTACATGAACCTAATGGTGGTGTTGTTGGGCTGTGGGAGGAAGCCGGAGTACCCGGAGAGAACCCATGCATGTACAGGGAAGGGCCCTGTTAAAAAAATCCAATTGGGGAACCGATTATCATATTAATTCCTAAAGATCGATTTAAAAAAAATTAAGAAATTCCACTGTGTGAGCCGGCATCACTTGCCTGACTCAATTTTTACGATCACATATGCATACGCGGTGTCACATTATAAACTGCTCGCTAGCAAAATACAAGTGCCTCACAAGTTGTACGTAGACGGTTTCCTGGACGCCCGTCTTCACCGGCCTCTATCTGTTCTCACAGACAGATAGGCGGGGGCTGGCCTGCTGGAAAAGAAATGGCTCTGCATGCTCAACTAGCTAAGCTAATCAAACATTTTACCATCCCTTCACCCGCTGAGAAAACATGTGGGTATTATAGGAATTTGTCACAAGAAATGTAGACACAGGTCGACTCTGAAGGTAAAAGGAGAGTCAGAGCGGAGTCTGCTTGGCTCAGTCTGCGCACAGCTCGCCTAAGTATGTAGCAGCTGTAATATTGTGTTTTTATCTGTAAAGCGTACAGAGAGCCCAGTTCAGCTTTACAACTGTGTTAGTCTGTTTATTTTTTCTTCTTCTGCTCTGAGAGCTCAGCAGGACGAAAACACAACAAAGCACCAAGCTCCACCTAGTGGTCGGAGGCATGGATGCAACATGCATCACAGGAGCCTACACACTCCAGACCGGGAGGTTTTTATTATCATATTTCTAATAAAGGACCAGCTTAGTGTCCAAATTTAGCGTCCCTTCTGGTTTAATAAAATATTTTGAATTAAACTGAGCTGAAACAACAGCTGTAGATGTCTCTGGCGTCTCTGTTTTCTTTAACCCTAAATCTGTTTGGGTTTTCTGCCCCTCAGCCTGTCTGTGAAAGCAATCGTCTCAACATTCAGGGAGAGGCTTTGGTCCTTACAGCCGCCATTAGCTACCATTACTTTATTCATTTGCAGTTAAATGTTAATATTATATGATCAATATGTTATAAGCATAACTACACAGCCCTGAAATTCAGTTAACCGCTAAAAAAATTTTAATACCAGCGATCCAATTTTAAATTGGATTAAATCGAAAATGATCGATTCTAAATCTTGAGAATCGCAATCGATTCTTGAAACTTGAATCGATACCGAGCCCTAGTACAGGGAGAACATGCAGAAAGATCTTCTTGCTGTAAGCCAACAGTGCTACTAGTTGGCATAATTAGAAAAGCTCAACAGGTCTTTATCACATGACTTAAATCTGGAAAATAATGTAACATTCTGTAAGACAACTAGGTATTTATTGATTTATTGGCATTTCTAGGTTTGTTGACTTAAGGTATTTATTGACTGTTTTTTTTATTGTGGGAGCAGCCAGGCAGGTTGCCAGGCTTATAATAGTGGTGGGAACCCTGCAGTTGCCACTGAAGTAGCCTTAAACCTAATGTGAATTACTTCAACTGTTGTCTTTTAGAGTGAAATTGTTGTCTTGAATCATTTAAATGGCAGCTCAGATGTTCTAGTTGCTTCATTCACCTGTCTAACCTGTGCATGAGCAAAATAGCTGCAACTTTACCGTTTCCAAACATGAGATTCCTGGTGTTTGTGTAAGGGGCAAACTCCACTTACATCAATCCAGTTGGACTGTACCCGCTGGAAGTAAGTCTTTGTTGCCACATTAAACAAAGTTACACTTCAGGCACAATCTGGGTAGAATGGACAGTGTGGAACTAATTCGGCTTTTACTTGGCAAAAATCTGATATTGCTGTTTAGAAATACATAATCTGGCTAAGTCTAATAACCTCACAGCAGAAATTAAAGTGTTCTGATAACTTAGAAGTTTAGAAATACATAGGTGTCAGTGCACCCACTGGAAGGCGCCATGTTTTGTAGTCATTTCTGATTACAGTAGCCAAAAGGAGAGAAACTTGTCAGCCATGCGTGTTTTCCCTATCTTCCTCCTATATGAGGAGGTGTTGTCTATGGAGGAGTATAAAACAAGCAGAGGCGACAGTAGATCATTCTATTTGCTGCTTTCTGCTGCACAGGTAATTTCAAAGTAACAGTGAAGTTTATTTTGCTGTTATGATAGAAACAGGGCAGTGTGGTCCTCCCACCAGAGACGGCTAGTTTGTCCTTCTCCCTCTCAGGGAGTCTGTGTACGCGGGGGGGCTGAGTGATGTCAGCGGGCCGGTTCACGGTGTCTGTAGTGCAGTCTCTTCATAACTCGTGTTTATAATGGCTTATATTAGACCCAAAATAAGCAACCGCACCTTCAGAAACATCCCAAAAAAACGTGAGGAAAAAGCAAGCCCAAAGCCACTTACAGTAAGCGGACTTGGCAACAGTGCTAAAAACCATTTTACATGATGAACGTAGTTGTTAACAGTAGCTGATACATGGAGGACATGTTGACATTGTCATTTTTTACTCTTAACTCATTTAGCCCACCATGTCAACTAGATGGCGTACCAGTGTGTGCCATCTAGTTGACATGGTTTGCTTGACGTGCATTTAAAGAAGCAGTGCGTGTATGTATATGCGCATGCATGCACTCGACAAAAATCAACACTTGCATGAGTTTTTTTCCTGTTAACTGAAGCATATTCTAACTATAGTCATAAACCAAACATGATCATATAGTGCAGACACTCATTTGAGGGTATCCACATTTCAGTTGTATGAAGGGTTTAGGGTTTTCAGATTTTTGACCTCAGGCACCGCTTTTTAAAAAGGACCAAAAGTAATTGGACAATTGACAGTCACAAAATTCTGTGACATGAAAAGGAGGGGAAAAAGTGATTTGGGATAATAAAATCTGAGATTTTATTTTTAAGCCGTATCGTCCAGCTTTACTGTGAAGTGGACGCTTCTTGTTCTCCATTTTCTGAAGCATCCTTCTTTGTGCAATCATTGCTAGAAGCCCTGCAGCAGCCAGGCTGCTTCATCAGCCCGCTGAGCTTCAGTGATGCTTCCCACCACTGAAGAAGTGCAGTCTGCTCCGTCTCTTCCATACAGCTTCACTGTTAGGTCTACTGTCCAGTCTGCTGTCCAGCTGCTCACCAGGGTATTTCCTCTGCCAACACCACTTCTTCTCCCGTGATGGGAGGAACGTTGGGTCTCATGCTTCACAACGGCCTTGAGAGCAGAAAGGTCCCTTCCATGCAGCGCAAGAATCACGACAACTTTTATAGTTCTGACCAGTCGACAATATTTGTCGACCACTGCAAGAAACAAAACGTTCTGCCTGAGATGTGCGTCAAGAAAAAGCTGCAAGAACTGTTGTTTTGTTCTTGTGGAATCAGACACAAACACTTGGTGGTGTGCGCGATGGCCGGGTCTCTGCTGTCTCCACACTCAGCAGAACCGTTCTTTAACCCAGAGCAATGCTTAAACCACAGTTTCACCGCATTTACACAACCGTTTTACACAGAAATGTGAAGCATGACCTAATCTTTTTTTTTATTATTATTATTTAGGACAAATAAACAATATTTATTACATTGCTGCTAAGTAATATGCAGTTATTACTGCTGTAATGCTGTTAAAGACCTTGTGGTATTGCTATTTTGATGTGTAAACGCATTTGGAGCGTGGAAGAACACAGCTTGACCCTGACTGTCGTCATTAAATATTCACGGCATTATAACACAGTTAAACAGCTACAGAGATCAGGAAAAAACAGAAGTCAGCTTAGGTCACAGGCAGAGGGATGAACGAGTCACTGTGGACACTACTAGTAAAATATTTTAGTTTTTTTAATGATGCAGACAGTGATGCGAGGCTAAATAAAAATCTGGCATAAACGACCACTGTCTTGATAAGTAAATGGTGCAGAACATTATCACCTTTTGTCGCTCTGCGCTTTATGGAGCCGCACTTCTGTAGTGAGGCCGGCTAGCATTAGCGAGTTAATTTGCTGGACTATTGGCTCAGTGCTATTGGCCTGCAGTCTTGCCACTTAAACTCGCTAAACTGTAGCTTAAAAAAGCATTACCTCTGAATGCAACAGGTGCGGCTGCTTTAGTCTCCAGGCCGTGACTTTCTTAGCTGCCGGCTTTTTTTTTTTTTTTTCTTTTATAAGTGAAAGATGTTGCAACTCGCCTCCATAACAGTCAGAGAAAACTCTGCTCCCTCTTGAAATTTCTGGTATCTTATTAATAAAGGGAACTTTTAATAACAGTACGCTGAAACATATTAGTGGTTGCAAAACGACGGCTAGTAAGATCGTGCTATACAATGTACGGTTTAACAAGGCCGTTCCTAATGGGCAGATTTGTGCAGAGCAGGGGGAGCACTGCTCTGACCATGTAGGGAACAGAAATAATATTGCTTGTTTTTTTTATGAAAGAATTAAGAAAGTATTGATATGTTCTATAGAAATGGTAGCATTAAATCAGTTGAGTTGTGATCTGGCTCTGTTGAGTAAATAAGATTATGTTGGGGGGAAAAAGCAGTCCTTTGAACCATCTAGTCTGAAAGCCGAGCTCCTTGTTGCGCTGCCGGTACCTGTGTACAGGAAGCTTAACACGGAGCAGCATCCCTGTGGGAGAGAGTTCCCTAAACAGGAGTGCGCTGATGGTCCAGCGGGCAGAAAACAGACGCACTTCCAGACCGTGTTGCGTTGTTAAACTTGAAGCCTGCTCAAGATCTTCTGAAGTTACAACCACAAACTACAGGGGATTTTATTTTGGATTTTTTTAGGACAGGCCAGAACTACCACAGCTCTGTCAGTGTGTTGTTACACACATTGAGGAACAGAAACCCGATAAACTGATTAAAGCAGGTGAAATTATAGTTCTTCTGTTGTTTTGCTGAACTCAGTCGTCGGCCCTGGTCTGTGTCCTGCCTGCTGTGCTGCTACCACTGACTTACGCTCACTTTCACCGTCTAAGCATTGCAATTAGTGAAGTAAAGACAATAAATGCTTAGCCTCCACGAAGAACCTCAAAGTCCCTCCATTCATTATCAGGCAAAAATAACGAGAGTAAATCTGAAATCATTTTCAGATTACTTCATTTTTTAGAAACCCAGAGAGTTTTAGATGCAATTTTCACCTGATATTGCATACCTGTTATAAATAAAGTATAGTTCCACAGCTATAATGTCTAAATGTAAACGTTGGGTCTGTGTGAAGGTAAGGCATAAAATAGTTCTTTTAGTGGAACCACTATTGCAATTGCCACTATGTCTGATTTATAGGTGATTTAAACAAAGACAAAATCCCCAAAAAAAATTTTAACCTTGGCTAATTGTATTTATTTAAAAAAACGGCGAAACATGGAGGACCAACATTGACATTTCTATATAAACACAGAAAGAAATGCTTAATTAAAAAAATACACTTAAATGCACAAAAATACAGCAAATAAATGTAAGCAGTACTTAAATTTTACATGAGAAATAAATGTGTATCTCTTATATCTGAATTGTAAAAAAACTAAATAAAAAAAGGTGGTCAGTTACTTTATTGCAGAGGGTTAGGTTGCTTTGAATAGCCCTATTCACTTTAATCAATTCTTCATTTGAAAACCAGTTTTAGATTTACACTGATTATCTTCAAATGATATTGACTTGTGGTTCATTTGAGACATTTAGGTGTAATTTAGAAAAGCAAAAACAGACATCTGTAATGGGTCAGGTCTTAAGATCTTTTGCCCAATGTGTATTACACTGCATGTTTAGGAGGTGCAGCACAGAAAGCAGCTATGCTACCCTCCACATCTGGGTATTGTGCTATGGCTGTACGTATAAATGCAGATTGAACTAAAGTCCAGGCCAGGGGACTGCTGATGCTCGCCAGAGTGAATCTAAACGATCGAGATGCTCAACTGACGCACATTGGTAGGATGAGTCATGAAATTGTCAGATCAGGATCATTGTTTGCTGCCACACAGGCATATCTCTCGTGGCCTTGGACACACAAACGAATGAATACGCTCACTCACCCACACTGACATCCATAGTCACAGGAAGCCGGGTACAAAACGCAGGCTCTGTTAGAGCTCGATGCTTTCTGGCTCCCTACAGGCAGCGCTCTGCCCCTGGAGGAGGTTGTGTTTGGGTATACAGATTTTCACCGATCAGCCAGGAGCTACTTATGTTCCCGGTTAACCTCACCGATTTGTTTCAGTTACTGTGTTTATAAATGCACCGCTGTTATTAAGAGCTTTGATACAGAGAGGAAGTGGGGAAAATGCTGAAAACTGCATAGAACTTTTCCTCAGTTTATGTCACTTAGTCAAAACCAAGAGTTCTGGTATTTACTGCAACCTTGAGAAATACAGTTTAGTCACTGTTTTCCTCTTTTCGCTTTAAATATGTTCATCATAGAATGATCAAAATATGTAAATATTTCAGATTAAAGTCCTACACCGATATATCCGTTTGTTTTATTATTCTTTAATGTAACACTTTTTTTTTTTAAACGCACAAAGATTAAGATGACCTTATTATTATTGTGACTGTTTCTGATTATGAAATGGTTTATTGTTCTGCTTTAGTCTTTAGGACGTTTAGAATGTCTGTTAATATACAGCCTGCATCCGGCGTCCTTTAATCTGCCCGTCAACAGCAAAGCTGAGCTGTCAATGCAGATCTAAGACAAAACTAAAGGTGAAGCGAAAAGACCCTGAAGATGAAGGGCAAGGAACAAAACAACTTGGGTTTCCCCTTTCCATCTGCAAGCTTATCTTTTTTTTTTTTTTTTTTTAAACTAAAGATATTTCTGTCAAGTTCAATTTTTATATATATATATATATATCTTTAACTCTATAACAAACAAATTACAAAACAAAGCTTCCACCATAAGGATGGAGCTGAAGGTAAGAAACGTATACATGATGGGCAATGACGATACATGTAAAGACCTTTACACAGATGACATGCATATATTTTCTTTATCAGGGCAAAACCAACAAATGGGAACAATTTAGCCCCTCCTTAGAGAAATGTATAATTTTAGTGACACTTCTCTGTTAGGCAAAGCAGTAGAACAGATAACACTTAATCTAAATGTCAATTCCCTCTATGGAAGTATCTACCTATGATTCAGCCATGCAATTTTTTTTAATTACAATTATTTATCTGCAGTGTGTCACTGTGATTTGAAACGGCTAAATGTTGCTACTGAGGGACAAATCATTCCAAACTAATATAGTGTTTCAAAGCAAACATGTATCTAGTGCATACAAAAATATTTTACAGTGTGAACAGGGTGCATCTCGACTGGGGAGCTCAGACCGACAGAGCACCGTCACTGGGCTGTAGACGGCGTTGGCTTATGATGTCACTGCAGGGTTCCCCCCAGAAAACTGGCTAAGCCCGGTGGTAGGTCCTGCTAGGGCGGCCCACCGTGTTTTTGTTAAAAATGTCAAAAGTTGACAAATTTGAATACATCACTGTTATTTTAAGGTACTTACAATACTTAAACACCAACATCAGAGTCCTACAAAAAGGCAAATAATGCTGGACACATTTAAAAGTAAAATAAATGTATAAAGAACCAACAAACTGATCTCTTAAAGTCAAAGGAATGAACACAGGGAACCCCTATAAGATGTACACTGTGGTGTATTGTGTTTTGGCCTCTTCTGCTATTTCTGGCACATGCTGCGTAGGGCTGGACGATATAGGGGGAAAAAAAGCATATCAATTAAAGAAAAGATATATATTTATCCATATTTATCGAAAATATTTAAAACCATCATTTTATGATATTGCTAAATGACCTACTTTTAATAAAGAACGCACAAACACTGAATTCCAATTAAATCTTTATTTAACTGACATTTTTTAACCATAACTAAAAAAAAATGTAAGTGACCAAAATAAATAGACCAAATAAATAAATAGAATAGCCTGTTTAGGTGGGAATAGCACACTATCAGTTTGTTGTAACTAAAAAAAAAAATGGTAGGACTAGGCTACCGAGTTACCAGTTCAGTAACAAGCTACTCACCGTGGTAGACGGTGCACCAAACACTGGAGCCGAGTCCAGTGGTTGAGCGCTGTGGCTTTCACCATGTTAGCGCCGCTATCAGTTGTGATGCACATGACTTTGTCTTCATTCAGACCCTATGACGGCAATAATTCTACCAAGCCGTTTGCAATCATCTCTGCTGGATGGTCGTCCGCTAAGTAAGTCGTTTCTAGACATTTACTACTCAGGTTCCACTCTCTGTCTATGTGGTGAAGAGGCTCAGGTAGGGCTCAGATGTGCGACCTGACCAGAGGTCCGACGTTGTGGCGTAGTAAGACACGGATTGCATCTCACTTTGCACTGGTTCCCTGCACATATTGTACAAATTAGGTAGCGCTGTGTCAGAGAAATACTCGCGGCCCGACACTTCATATCGCGCGGATCAAGAGTGGCGAGAAGCTATTTGAAGCCATGTTTTTCCACTGCAGACATCGGCAGCATATCCATCGCTATGAAGCATGTCACTGCATGTGTGAGGTCCTTATGCTACTTGGACACTTTGCCATAGTAGTCACAGAGAAGGAAGCCCAGTTTAGCTTGTTTTGCCTGCTTTGTTTTGGCAGAAATTCCAGATGATTCCTCTGGTGACGTGGAGGCAGGCTGGGGCCGGCACGGCTCGTGCTGCTGTGGGTGTGAGCCGCTTAAGTCATAAAACAAGTGGTTACCAGACGCTGTCTTTACCGATTCCCTGCAAATTTTACAACTGACTGTGGTTTGCTTTTTGTCTGACTTACTACAACTGAAATATTGCCACACTGGTGAACCACTAAAACCGTTTTTTGGGACAATTTCCTCTGACCCTCCTCACTGTGACATCTTCACATGCTCCATGTTGTGGTTTGAGAGGGTGGCGTTTTGTGACGGCGTGCCTGGGTCTGCGATTGGTTGGGAGGGAGTAGTGACTGTGGCATCAACCTACATGATAGGCCACAATGAAAAGGAAGGTAAACTGTTTCTATATCAAACTTTTATTGACCCCTTTTTTTTTTCTGTTGCACCACACGTCTATCGATCTATATCTTATTATTGAATTATCGTCTAATGCTGCATGATAGATCACTACATGCAATCTTCCTGGGTTTTTCCAAATAACTATTCTAGAGCGTTTAGGTTGTCCATCTCAGCCACTCTGAACTTGATGAAAACATTTCCTTAAATCAACATAAAATTATATAACATAATATGTTCATATAGTATAAAATATGCTTACTGTACTCTGTCTTGTACGACCATCTTCTAAGTTTAGGGTCCCCTAGCCATTTTGGGTTAAATTCGCTGGTCCGATGTTTACTATCACGACTGGCAGAAGGCTGCTTTGTTGACTGGCGTCTACACTTGCTGGCTCTGCATCATGTGACGGCCGCCAGGCTTACAATACGCTGGGGGAAACCCTGAAACAGGTTGACGGCATTCTTCTTTGGCCAACTCCGTCAACACAACAGTGCACACAAGCTCTACCTCCGTTCTTACCTGAAAAGAAGAGCTTCAACATGGATGAAACGTGGCGTCAAGCTAAAAGCGCTCACCTTCGTGTTCAGTGCTCATAACGGTTTAGTTATTTCACCAAACAAAGCACAAGTTGACATGTAAATAGCCCTCCATGTAACCATATCCAGACGTTTTGTGCCAAACCAGCATCTAGTATATTCTGTTTTAATATTGTGACATGTCATTTATTCCTTATATGGCTTTAACGGCCAGCACTTAATGCTCCAGCTCCATATTTGCCGCTTTCATAAAGCAGTTCTGTATTAAGGCAGCAAGACATCTCAGACTTGACCTAAAATCCTTTTGTGAACCAAACAAATTGATTTCTTGGTGGCCGGATGTTGCCATAAAAGCTTTTCAAGTCAAATTGGATCTAAGTGGAGCTGGATCTTACCGTGGGCTGTTTTCTTTTTTTTTTGTCCTAGTGTATGGCTTTCTTCCTCACACAGTCCCTAGTTTCACTCTCCATACTTTACTTTCGATTTCCTGTCTCATCCAGCAGGATGGGAGGAGGCATAACTTCCTGCCATTCAACACGCAACAGTCTGATCTCACAGATGGCCTGAGAAGTTTAATAAAATACATACGGTTGCGATCAAAAATATCCCAACCGACCTCAGCCTCGGCGCACGTTTTAGTGGTGTGGATGAAAATAAATAACATTAATAAATGATTTAGCTTTACTTGTGGGGTTATGACATCCTAAGAATGCCACAGAGGCCCATAGCCAAACAAAACCTGCTTCAGCTCTTTGCTTTGGATCTTCTAAACTCTAATGAGGACTGCTTGAGCTGCTCTCTAGACACATGTAATATGATGCAGACAGACCGGAGAGCGCAGCAGCACACCCACTCAATCATTCACTCCCACTTCTGTAATAGTCTTTGTGAGGGATGAAGAACACCGGCTTTGTTAGGGTTAACTCCAGATTTGTTTCATTAACAGAAGACTATGAAGGACAGATTACTCCGTTGTGTAAGCCACAGTCAAAGGGCCTTTTTTTAATTCTTTTTTGTCTTTATTGGGAGGACTAAATGTGAATGTATGGTTCACCAGCAGTGCCACTGACAACAGGAGTGATTGTGATTCGCCTTCATTCAGGATTGTGAAAATGGTCTGATGAAGACAACAATGAAGTGTCAGGAAGTGATTATTTGACATAGATTCTGGTTCTGTGTAATACACATGCAAGCGGCCCAGTGGAGAAAGATAAAATTACTTTCTGCTGTTTTTTTGTTTTTGTTTTTTTATTATTGTTTGTGTCTCAGTCAGTAGCACTGTTGCCTTGCAGCAAGAAGATCCTGGGTCCAAATCCCAAGCCTTGGGTCTTTCCGCATGGAGCTCGCATGTTCTCCCTGCGGTGGGTGGGTTCTCTCCGGGTACTCCGGCTTCCTCCTGCAGTCCAACATGACTGTTAGCTTCATTGGTCTCTCCATGTGTGCATGGTTGTTTGGCCTGTTTGTCTCTGTTGCCCAGAGATGGACTGGGGACCACCTCTTGCTCAATAGGCCCGTTTACACTACACTTTTTTAACCGAGCCGAGACCAGTCCGAGCTCGGTAACCCAGATAACTCTTAAATGTAAATGGTCAGCAGACTGAACCGGACCGCGCTAACTGCAGACCAGTTCCTGAGCAGGTCTCGGACTGTTTTTTTTTTTTTATCCCGGTTATCTGATAACGAAGAGCGCATGACCAGACCGCCTCATCCCCTTACAGTCAGCTGACTGTCAGCGGGTTTTCCGGCGTGTCTGGCTGCACGTCCCGATTCACACTCCATTTAGACAAATTTCAGACATTCATAATAATACTAGCTTCCTTACCGTGCCACACGGTTTCCAGAGATGATTCTGCTTAGGAGTGTGATGAACCTCAGTGTCTGTCGTTGTTTCCTGCGTCTGTAAATCCTGATTAGACGTTCGTTTGTCTCATCCACGTCCCAAAAGCCGACTCTGTCTAACCATAACATCCTGAATGTTACGGGCGCCGCCATTTTGATTTGCTCGGTCCAGCCTTCAATCCCAGAGAGCAGCAGTACCGCAGATCGTCACTAGGAGGCGAGGAGCAACCAAGGAACCGGGATAGTGTGGTGTGTAAACGGTCGTCTTGGCTTGGTTAACTGATCCAAGCTCAGACTGGTCTCGGCTCGGCTCGGTTAAAAAAGTGTAAACGGGCCTATAGACCACTGCCGATGGGTGCCAGCCCCGTCCCCCTGCATAGATAAGCGGGTCTAGACGATGGGTGTTTGTGGGGTTTTTTTCCCTCTAAGAAATGTGAGGCTTCTGTGAGAGTAAAGATCAACAGCAGAGGACATGTGAGATGGTGGATGCTCAGATGTGGGCATTGCGAGCCTCTGTGGTTCTTTGTTTCTCCAAACTGGTGTTTATCTGCAGAGTTGTGTGCGTTCTAAGAGTATGTGTTGACCTTGGAGAGCAGGGCTATGGTGTTTTGAATGATCTACTGTTTGCATGTTTGCTGTGCCCCAGTGGACTGGTATGTGCTGTTTCAGCAGGGTCTTTAGTGACGGGGTATCCAGAGAGCAACGCCTTGGAAAGGTCTGTGTGAGTAAGGGAGAATAACAGACATGTCTTTATGTTGTGTCTGCATGACAAAGTACTGAAAATAATAAGGAATTCTTGTCCAATCTTGATGGTTTCATATTGTCTAAATGGAGCTTATATTTATTATGTTATGAATCTATGCTTAGATCTGCTCCAAAAATTTTATTTCTCTTTGATCTATTTAATGTCGACTAGGTCGTTGCAATACCAAAATGTCCAACCCAATAAATACCATCGCTGAGGGAAAAAAAAACTCTATAGTTGATTAGCTCTTTAGATTCTATGCCAATCAGTTTCTTTAAGACACTGGATGTGACTGGTGTTGCGGGGGGGAATGTATAAATGTTTTTGTGAGCTTTGCTCTTGCGTTCTTTAGAACAGCTCTCTTTTTCCTTTTTCCTCTGCACAGTGTGTGGATATTTTGAGCTATACCTCTGCTTAGCCACACGCCAATCAGGTTATTTCCTTCCTGGTGCTGATTTCCGGTTTGATATGCGGACTTGGATTTTTCAGTTACCTTCTTAGCCCTGTTATAACTCATCCAGACTAACTTAATTCAACTTTGTTTAAATCTAAGTATTAAATGCAAGAGACATGGGCTATAAGAAATAAACAGGATACAGGATCCTTGATAAAGCAACACTATCAGCATTTAAAAATAACACTAGGGCTGTGCGGTTTGACCTAAAATTCCCAGTAACTGTATATATCGTGGTATAAATTTAAGGTTGACAATTTTCATAAAAAGCAAAGGCAGTGTTATTTTTAGAGCATTTATTTAGCAGAAAACAGTCATGATGAAACCCAACACTTTATGCTGCACATTAAGATCATTATAATTAGTCTTTAAATGTCACAGGTCCAAAAAAATAGTCCTGTAAATCGTATCCACATTTAAGCATCTCTCTCAGGGTTCAGGATTTCGTTTCAAGCGGGGGGGGGGGGGTGTGCGTGTGCGTGTGTGTGTGTGTGTTTTTGTCTCGGGAGACTGGTGTGTCCGGATGTATTCCCACAGCGGAGAGTTGTTGTGCAGCTCGAAGGGGGCTGTTCGTCAAGCTAATAAGTTATTTTATAGGTTTATAGCTGCCCTGATGCACGTTCAAGAGCTCTGCAGCCTTTTCTATGTTGCTCTCCAACATCTGTGTCGTACTGACCGTAACCGTCTAATTTCAGCGGAACTTTGATAACTTTCAGCCTAACGGTCCATTACGCTGGAGCGCGCCGACAGGAATCGTGTTTAGACGCGCAGCACTGCGCTGTATGGAAAGAGACCGCATCTATGCTCAGGTGCGTTGTGACGGCTCGTTGTGTCACTCCATCGTTTGCTCTTTCAGTCGTAAGCCGCACTCTGAAAAAGCGTGTGCAGTTGAGGTCTGCTGTTGGTAGCAGGGGAACATGTTTTGGTTCGGTCCATGTTGCTTGACCGCGCAGATGTATGAGCCAGCGCGGCGTCAGGTTCTGCGTACTCGAGCATGCGCTTCGTTTCAGATGGTAAAGCAAATTGCTCGTGTTACCTTTGTTGGCTGTCACCGTCACTCAACACATCTTGCAAAGTGCTGTTTTCTGTTCAACATGTGCTCAATTAAACCCAAACCGTGTGCAAATCGCTGACGTAGCACCATTTTTTTCCCCCCAAAACTCCTCCAGCTCAGCTGTCTGTGCTTGCAGCCATGTTTAGGCAGGCGTGAAGACGTAACCGACGATAAGGCAGAAGAGCGCAAATCTCTACTGTAGGAATTCATATTGTTTCTACCGTCTATCACATGTACCACGCAGCCCTAATAAGGCACATCCCACTGACTCTGAGCGTCTGCTTATGTTGTAATTAGCTAATTAGGAAACCCCTCCCATAACCCCAACTCCAAAATCACAGCACCTGGGGGGGCCAGGTGTTGAACATTTTAGGTGATTTGGATTTTAAGTACTTTTTCTTGTTTTTATTTTTTTTTTAATTTGTGGATTTAAATGTGTCACCTATTTCTGAGTACGTTTTTATACAAAAAGATTTGAAGATGACAATATTATCGTACTCAATGTATTCTACGAAATGCACGTTGGACTTAAAGTTAATGCTTTGCTTGTAGCGTTTCATGGCTAGTATTTCAGTTGCTCTCCATACAGGGACAGCTAGGACCGTGTGAGCACAGCCTGGAGGGAAGGTTGGACTCAACTCATTCTAGCTTTCTCTGCTCGTTGCCATAATTTCACTCTACAACTTATCGACCTTATTCCTCTGTAGTTGCTAAAGCTCTGCACCTCTCCCTTCTGCAGGCGTCTTCTCAGTCTACGATCTCATTGAACGGTCTAGTCAAACACTACTGCTGTCTTTCCTCAACACTTCCATGTCATCAGGAGCTACTGGCTCTCCACTCTTCATCATTCATACTTCCTGAACGGCTATCCTCCCTGCTTCTGCTCTTTTTTTCTCTCTCGCATCCTCCTCCTATCACACGTGTTGCACCTGGCAGTACATTTCCATCTTGGATCTTTATCCACCCTAACCTGCTGAACATCCTTCCCATCTCTGTCTGTATCAATCCTTCTCTCCTTCCTTACTGTCCAACATGCTACACAAGTCACTGTCTGCCCTCTGCTGAGCCTTAGCTTCTCTACCTTCACTTCATGCTGCATCTCTCTGTACTCCTGGCCACTCTCTTCAGTCCTCACTGTGTTCTGCTCCTTAGCTGATCTCTTTCTCTGCATGACAGAGGTACTGTACTCCTGTAAGTCCTCATTCCACCACCAAGTCTCCTCGTCGACTTTCCTTCCAGAAGACATAGCAAGTACTGTCTTACCTGTCTGCCTGATGGCATCAGCTGTAGTTGTCCAGTCAACTGAAAGCACCTCCTGGAGTTCCTTCTTGAAAGCCGCACAACGCTCTTGATCTGCTCCCAAGTTTGCCTTGTGGAGTTAAAAGGTACTGTAGAGCTTTCTGAGGAGGATTTTGCCTCAGAACAACAAGGCCTTTAGCTTCTTTATATCCTTTACTGATTTTAGTTTTTAACCCTGTCGGGGTTTTTTGTGCCACAGTCACGCCCGAATTTCCCCATTGTGGGACAATAAAGGATTTCTTATCTTATCCTGAAGCCCAAAACCGCGGACTTTAGACCACGGCTATTCGCACTGATTCGGCACAGTGTTCTTTGGGTTAGATCCTGCTGCAGAGGATTGCTCTTCTTCCTCCTCCTCACACACACAGTGGTTCAATCAGGGGCCGCCAAGAACTTGTTGAACCAAAACCTATTCATCCTCTCAGGTGACCGAGCACCTGCTAGCCCATGCTAGCTGTGTCCCCCTACGTGGCACACTGCAGACAATGCTTGTTTTGGCTTTCTTTTTGTGACCGGCCCGTAACGGTCACATGTGTGGATAGGACGACCGATATTTATGCTGTTGAGAGATTAACTGAGACTTTAGTACGACGTTTTGATTTCTGTCCAGTGACAGCTGGCTTCGGGGGACACTGAGACTGATATTCTGTGATGCGGTACTGATAGAAGAAGCATGTTGTCCAGGGAGGGTGCAATCGCATTAACTCCATGATTATTGAGTTTAGTCCGATCAGACGGCAGAATCCCTCTGCTGTGTGTTCCTGTAAAGCGCGATCAGATAACTGAGAAGAAGCGCTCCGCTCTGCTCAGGCGGATCTTCTACAAAGCCGTAAACATGGGGACATGCTGCAGTTCACTTGTAATTCGCCATCAATCCCTTCCTGGTATCTCTGGTCTGACAGCTCACCGTTTCTGTGGATGTTGCTTTCACGTCTGCTATTATGTGCAGGTCTCTCACGGCTGGAGAAAACATCAGACCACACACAGCGACTTTATTTCCCTTTCAGTTGGATCACACAGAAAAATACGCAGAAAAATTCTGTTTGCCTATAGAAGCTCATCTGCAGTGTGGTTTTAGTCTGATTTTATGGTTGTTGTTTTCTTTTTTCTGTTTTACATCAGATGGAGGAAAAACAGGGTGTTCTCTAGCGACAGCAGCTCTTTTTTTTTTTTTTTTACTAATTTTGTCAATTATCACTGTAAGAAAGGTGTTCTTGTTTAGCTGTTGATAATTTGCAGGCCAAACAGTGGCTGCTCGGTGCTGTGCATGTGTGGGCTTGCACTCAGAATAAAGCTGAACGAGCAGAGGGACGAGATGGCGTCCTATCAGGAAGACCAAGCTAAAAACAGAAACGATAATGTTTCTTTTACCGATGCATTACGGCGATTAAAGCCTCGTTGTGACCTCTGTGGAAACTCTGATACAGTTAAACTTCTTACCAGAAGCGACACAAAGTGAACATGGAAAGATGACGGGAAAAATGTTGCTTAACAAAGATGCTTTCACAAAATAAATGTGGAAAAGGCCTTCTACTGTATTATAAGCATTGTAAACATGTTGGGATTCAGAAAGTACTAAATCCTGCATTAAAAATCCCACATTGTTTCCTGTCTGTCCTCCATGAGCATTTTGACCCGGCAGCTGTGAAGATGAGCTCCACGTGTGGCCAGAGAAAGAAAAGAAAAGTTCATCAGTAAAGCCTCCCAGTCACTCCTTACAAAATGATTCGCTCCACTTAACTTTTCTACAATTGTTCACAAAACAACTGCAAACTCCAATGTGTCATTATGACTTGATGTGACAGACCAACAAAAAGCAAAGCACAATATACTGCTGGCATACTGAACATGTACGGCCTTTTTTTTTCCTTACCTTCCTAAGAAATATTTATGCTGCATTAAACAGACTTCACCAAACAACATAGATGACTAGAGAGCCCATGTGTAAGAATCAAAGCTCTTTATTGTCACCATGTGTTACCAAAGTGAAGTTCTTTAGAGACGGACACTCATGATGAACACAGGTCACACGCAGACACAGAAGCGTGCAAATAGCCTTTAGGGTCTGATAAGATTTGTGTCTGAGTCCAAAAAGTCTAATACCCGTCCCTTTGCCAACGATATGAATTACTGTGATGTTGCATGAATCAATCCCTCCTTCATGCACTCATGGCCGCAGTAAATTCTGTCCATTCATGTTAAGCCTCCATTTCCAAAGCAGTGCAATCAGACATTCCTGAGAAACTACAGTGTGCAAATAAGCATTAGCTGTAGTGTTATTGTGACGTGTAACAGACCACAAGCTTCTCAGCAGGGGGTGACACCCCTCACAGCTTTTGGGAGGAAGCTGTTTCTGAGTCTGTCAGTTTTTATTTAATGTTTCTGAAGTGTTTACCTGATGGACGTGGGTCAAACAGTGCATTGCCTGGGTGTGTTAGATCAGTGGCAATGCTTCTGGCTCTTCTCTGGACTCGTGCTGCATAAACCCTCTCCAGATCTTGTAGATGACATCCCACAGTCCCCTGCACTGTCCTCACCACCCGTGCTAAGTCCTTCCTCTCCTGCACTGTGCAGCTCCCGTACCACACGGTTACGCTGATACATGAAACGCTTTCTATTGTAGCTCTGCAAATGTTTCTAGCAGCTTAGCAGGAAGTCCAGTCCGTTTCAGTTTCCTGAGGAAACTGTTGTTGGGCCTTGTTCACCGGCTGGGAAGTAATTGGTACTTAATTCGCTAATGTCTGCTGCAGTCCATGCAGATCTTTACAATATTAAACTGTGTGTGGTGCAATAAGGCTGAATTTGTGATTTAACTGTGCAGCCATAGATATGAACTCTTTAGCAGAGCTCTGGACCTGTCTGCTTGTCTAGTGTTGGACTTTTTGCTACGATGTGAAACCTTCTGGCATGTTACTGAGCACCGCTTCACAATAAAACAAAGATGTAATGCTGGCCTTGCACCCTTGCTAACAAAACCAACCAGTCAGTCAGTCAGCAGAGTGAATTAACAAAGGTTCCTTTGTGATTCACGGTGGGTTTGTGAGAGGGATTCTCAACATGCAATACTTTTTTTTATTTTCTTTTTTTATTGGATGCAGACTTCAGCCACTCTGGGATCATATGATTGTTTTTATTCAGTCCGTTAGACCCGCCCAGGAGTTGTGTGTTACTGCTGCTATCAGCCTGTGTAACACTCCAATTAGCTGATGCAGGGCCGGGGGGCCCAGTCCTCCGGTAGGCTCAGTAATTACGGCCCTTTGTTCAGCGTGTTTAATAGCCAGAAGAATACAGCGGGTATAAAAGGCGGCCAATAACGGAGCTGTTCTTTTCTGCTCTGCTCTAATTGGCTGATCTACAATCACAGAGGTTTTAATGGACCACGATGCAAGTCCGGAGGAGAGCCGACTAAAGGGGCTGGCCTCCTTCTCTTTCAGGTCTCGGCGCTATCGGAGCATTCTCAAATGATTGTTGCCGTGGTAACGAGGGTTGCAGCCATACAACCAGCTGGTCACTGCTGTAGTTTTAGAGTTTGTTTGTTAGGGGCAGGGAGTGTGTACTGAAGAGGGTAGTTCCTACCTGGAAGCCAGAGTAACACGTTTCCCAGAGCTCCTGGGCTCAGGCCGGTGGCTTTAAGTCTGTACTCGTGTCTGTGTGGCTCCTCTAACACCGTTCTCCTGTCCTCCTCCCTCCCAGCTTGTACGGACTTCAGAGAGCTGCTCCCTGACCTTCCAGAGCCTTTGACACCAACTCTTCCAAGATGTCTTCTGAAGCCACACCCATCCAGGAGTCCACTCCCAAGTCCCCAACTTCTCCAGGTAAAGAAAAACTGTCAGCTGTTCTGCATGGAATCCGTGTCATAGTAGAACATTTGGCCATCCCTCGTTACGGAGCTGTCCGTCCGGCTCATATAACACGAATGCAGTTTCTCCATGATTTGCCTCAATAGTTTGCCTGTTTAAAAAATATAACACTTCATTCAGGGATGGTGAAACAAATTTTCTCTGAAGCAGAGGGAAGCTGTCTTCCCATCCTCTAAACACTTGTTAGAATGTTTCAGTAAAACTTTGCTGTGGTGAAGTGGAAGAAAGAAGATGCCTAGCTTTGCAGGTCTTTTCTAAATAACAATCTGACGGGTGCTGTTTATAAATTTTTTCCAGCCCTCCCAAGCTAATAGCCTATAAAACAGCTTTCATTGCAACTACACATGGAAGTCTTTGGTGGTATGGTTGTAGCAGCATTGAGCATCTAGAAGCTGAAATACCTCTGGCTCAGTGGGACTGGATGGAGAGCATCTGTGAACATCAGGTGGTATAGCCTTCATTTGACTCGTATCTAAACTGACTGGGTCGTTCTAAATCTCTCAATCTAAATCCACCTTTCTATCAACTCTGACCAGCTCCCCTGTTCCTGCTGCAGAAAGATATCCCGCAGCATGATGCTCCCACCACCATGTTTCTCCATGGGCATGGTGTGTTCAGGGCGATGTATAGAAATACCTTTATTGTCCCATGATGGGGAAATCCAGGCGTGATGCTGATAAGAACACAGACGGGGGGTGCACCACAGTTACTCTAGATCAGATGGTTGAATAAAATCTATATAATATAGGTAATATTTTATAAATGAAACCCCACATCTGTGGGATTCATGAGAAATGGCTGTTCTGTCAACAGATTATCCCACCTGAGCTGTGGCTCTCTCCAGCTCCTCCAGTGTTGCCACAGGCCTCCTGACTGCTGCCATGATGAATGCTTCTGGCTCAGTTTTGGATGTATGGATCTTCAGGCTTTGTTGTCCTGACCTAACTGTGCTTCGGCCTTCTCAACAGCGTTGCCCCTGACCTGTCTGCTGTGCCCTTGGTCTTTATGTGGCTGAATGTAAATAGAAAACACACTTTGTAGATCTTCACACACTGCTGCATTGCTTCCTGTTGGCCTGCTACAGTAAATCCTAATTAAAGACGTTTGTGGTTGTAATGTGACTAAATGGGAAAAGTTTGAGGCTTATAATACTTCTGCTCAGTAAGTGATGCCTGTAACCATTAA
The DNA here is from genome assembly GCF_011125445.2 of Fundulus heteroclitus. Classification (NCBI taxonomy): domain Eukaryota; kingdom Metazoa; phylum Chordata; class Actinopteri; order Cyprinodontiformes; family Fundulidae; genus Fundulus; species Fundulus heteroclitus. The sequence continues at coordinate 32,493,572 of NC_046376.1, read as the reverse complement.
AATCCTGCTATGAAGTCAGCCTAAGGTGCATGAAAGCCAATGTTTTTATTCCAGGGATCTTGGACAAAAGCAGCTCGCACAACTCCATGTAGAAACATCAATTATTGACCAAGACTCTTATATGACTCGTAAACCGGTGCTGAGTCCCTTCAGCGTTGAATGATGGAGGAGAGCAGCACGTGACACTCCTTACTGCAGTTTGACATGCTCTAACACCTTGTGTCCTCTTTCAGAGTCTCTGCATCTTCCAACCAACAAGCTTAGAGAGCGCTCGCCTTCCCCAATGAGAGACTTCCTCATCCCCAGCCCTCTGCCCACACGCAGGAACAGGACCTTCTCAGCGTAAGCACTCTGACACACAGGAAGCCACGGGGTGGGGAGGCGCTTTGTGTTGACAATTTAAAGTAACGCACTCACTGCGTCGTTGTTTTCTATTATTTCTCGTTTTGGAGATGCACAGTAAAATACTTGATCACGTAAAATGTGAATCCGGTTTTCATTGAGTTTAAGATCCACCAATCACCTGCTGAGGGTAATGATTGGATGCTTCATCCAGCCTTCTTTGTTGTGTATAAAACTCAAAGACGCAGGTGGGGACCTGAACCCTCACCTGGATCAGCGCCGACCTTACAAACGGACCAGGGGTTGGTTCTAAGCAGGTGGTCAGGAGCGCCACGCCGTTCCTTTACACTGTTCACCTCAGACCTCCAGCACAAGTCAGAGTCCCGGTATCTGCAGAAATACTCAGAACAAAACTCCAAGTACTATTGGACCACTGTGGGACATTATTATCTATTGATTGTAACCCTTGGATAGACGTCCCTTAGCAGCTTTTACCTCAGCCACAGGGCGTCAGCATGCTTCTACCAGAGTTCTGACTGGATATTTCACAGCTCATTAACATGTTGGGGGGTTGTACAGATCATGGCTTTGGGAGCATCTTTCCAGTTTGGCTGTGTTTTGGATCTTTGTCCTGCTGAAACACCCAGTGGTGACTGCTAAGTTGTTGATTTGAGGTTAAGCTGAAGAGTTTCAGGTATTCCTCCTTCATTATTTCACTCACTTCATGCAGAGCAACAGCACCGGCGTCACAGTATCAAGCCCACAGCACCATGCTGACAGAAACCTCAGACCCCACATATTTTGGTTCCAAACAGCAGAGAAAGTCCCCCAGTATCAGATTAACAGAACTATCCATGAACACTTTGTGTTTTTCCCTCCCTCCTCTGTTCTCCAGGTCTGTCCGAGCATCAGAGGGTCCTGTGTACTCCGGCGTGTGTAAATGTTTTTCCCGCTCCAAAGGCCACGGCTTCATCACACCATCAGACGGCGGCAGCGACATCTTCGTCCACATCTCAGAGTAAGCGTTGGGTCAGAGTGTAGAGCGTCTGTCTGTTTAACCGCTTCCTGATGGGGGAAAGCCTCAGGCTGCGTTTGTTTTTTGCTGCTTTGCTTTTAATCACCGCCATCGAGCTCTGACTGGCCCCAGTGTGGGAGGAGAGGGAACAGCACACAAAGCACAGCGTGTAGGAGGACACGCAGAATACGGGATGACCTTCAGCGCTGTGCCTTTGCTTCTCAGCCCCAGACGTCAGGAGAGCACACGTCCATGGACCGATGGCACAAATAGAGAAAAGCAACATTTTTAACGTTAGAGGTTAACAACTGTTTGTGTTAATGTGTTGAATATGAAAAAAAAACATTTATCAGCATGTGCATCAATGTGCGATAATTGGTTTGTTCCTTTTCAGTTCCCCGTTACCTTCAGTCTGTGAAGGTTCTGGAAATGCTCTTATCTCAGTTAATGGATGCATTGACTGGACACCTGGTTCTGTGACTCGTCTTTAAGTAGCACTAACAGCCAGGTGCATCCCACAGACACTGACTTTACCAACCTCTACCAGCTGAGCATGTGGTAGGGTGTAGCGTCCTGCATGAGGTTTCACACTAATGAAGTTCTGGAGTGTGCTCATGTCTCTTCTAGTGGGGTGCCACTATGCCGGGAGCATTCTGGGGCGTAGGGCCTTGCTGCTGTTAGTCTGTATGAGTCCAACCAGGAACCTCACTGCCTCTCCAGGCTGTAAGCAGCCTGCTCTCTGACCACCAGCCACCACTCTTCACTAACCTTTCACTGATGTGGCATTCATAGAATAGAGAAAGGAAACGCCCATTTCCAGTTTTTAACCAAAGAAACATGGAGAGGAAGCAGCGTCTCTGGTCTGGTAAGACCAGCATTGGACTCTTTGTACCCCCTGAGGTGAGGAGGGAGTTTTGCTCTTCTCTGACACAGAGTGAAGACACTGCTGTGCTCTAGGGGGTGACACGGGAGTGGATTTTCACTTCTGTCCCATCACAGTCCTGGTAAAGTTACTCCCACTCCCATTCAGAATGACTCCCACTCCTGTGCTACCCCAATTCTTGTCTTTAAGTTTTCTGGCAATCCATTGAACCTGAATTTCTATGAAGGGTCAGTTTGTCATGGTTTCGATATATTTGGCCCACATGCAGAACACACTCGGGAGACAAAAGCAATTTAAAGCGTTTATTAGACACACGGATGTACTAATAGAGCGAGAGGGCAGAGTGCGGTGAGGCTGTGTCAGGGTGACATGCGCGGCCCGAGGCTCGCTCGATCTAAGGACCAGAGAAGAGAGATCAGGCAGGGGTTCGTGAGCGGGATGTGCGAGTGAGACCGGGGGGGGGGCTTACCGCAGCGAACGAGAACCAGGCCGGGGGTAGTGGAGCGGAGAGACGGACTCAGCGGGTGGTTCTCCGAGATGGCAGCAGGTGACAGAGCGGCAGATGGGCGGGGAGGTGTAGTTCTAGCGAGGTACGAGTAGTACCGGTGGGAGCAGTGGTCCGTGGACAGCACGAGGAACCAGGGAGGTGTGGTGAGGTTCTCAGCCCAGCTTGGTAACACCAAGGGAGCACGAGGGAACGCCTGGAGCAGGATCCAGAGCAGGGAGAGCCAGAAGACTTGACTTGGGACGTCTGAGCTTGAGAGAGCGCTTGGAGTGGGATCCAGAGCGTGAGGCAACCTGAGAGACAGGAAATGGGGATTAGCTTAGGTAACGTGAGAGCTGTCAGAAGACAGTGGCCAACTGAGACGTACCACACTAGGTTAACACTGTGGTGTCCTTCTGCTGTCAGACCGCCGCTCAAATGCTCCCGAGTGGCGCTGCCGAACGAGCCGCAGGTGTGCGCCACGCCCACCTGCCAAAGTGCAGTCACCTGTGGAGAGAGAGAGAGAGAGCAGACGGGGCCGGGCTGGCAGAAATCTGCTCGGTGCAACCCACTGAGTCCTGACACGGTCAGGTTCCTGTTTTTAGCTGTAGTAAAGGCCAGTTAAAATAAAAGGAATAATAAATAATAAAAGTAACAAACAAGGAAATAGACCTGCCTATCTCAGTTGAATAAACAAAATGTACAATGTTGCCTTTTACTAATTTATTAAATAATGAACAATGAAGTTACTTTTGTTTCAAATTGCTGAAACTAAAGAAAAATGCACCCAGCAAGAGATCTATACTCAAATAACAAAAAAGTGCATAAAGGCATTACTTTCACAATTTAGATAATGCACCTCAATGGTTTTGTGAAAGGAAAAAGTTGAATATGATGATAAAAGGATATTAGTATTTGTCATTTACAAAAAAAATATCCACACAGTAATTAGGGTTTACTATCAGAACCGATACATTCATCGAACATTAAACACATTTTTGGATAATGAGTCCAGGAAACACATTTTACAAGGAGGATACTGAATGTTAACATCGTGACATTCAACTCTCGCCAAGTTTGTTAATATGTCCAACATTATTTTAGTCTGCATCAAAGTTCTTGCTAATTTAATGCATAATCCATAATTAAGTTTATTAAGATGTAACAACTCTTTAAATGCAAAAACGTTTAAAGTGAGCTAGCAGGAAAATCACATGGATGTGAAGACTTGCCTTTTAAATGAAGCTCCAGCTCGATTTATCCTAGCGAGACAACGCTTTCATCGTCGCTAAACTCCTGATTCTTTTATTCCTTTCTTTTGTCGTCTCCTCCCTGCAGCATTGAGGGAGAGTACGTGCCGGTGGAAGGCGACGAAGTGACCTACAAGGTCTGCACCATCCCTCCCAAACTGGAGAAGGTCCAGGCGGTGGAGGTGAACATCATCCACCTCAAGCCAGGAACCAAGCATGAGACCTGGGGAGGACACGTCATCACCAACTGAGCGCACGGCGCGCTCAATGAGGGGGGAGGGGGTGTTTTTGCAAAGTGAAAGATGGGGTGGGGGGTTAGAGTGATGGGCAACGGGGCAAATTCAGTTTATCCCAACCATGTCACCCTCATGTTGTGTTGAAGCGTGAGCAGCAGCAGCTCTGGCCTTACAGGCTAGCTGGTTCCTGGACAGACAGGGTGGTGAAGCTGAGTCTGACTTGTGTGGAACCGGACAGCGGCTGTCGTTATTCCTGTAAACCTTCACTGAGGCCCATCTGGAAGGGTCTGGAGTCATAAAAGCCTGGCAGAGCATTCCAGTGTTTGTGAATAAACGCCGTTGTTGCTGCTTAACTGGTCTGGTTTCAGCAAATCTGTGTGCCAGCATTCAGCAGTCCCACTGTATTTGGCCAGGTTCAGGGGAAATAAAGGACTTTCAGCAGTTCCTGTCGAGTGGACTCTGATTTCTTTTCAGACATTTTTTTACAGAGTGCTGTTATCAGATATCAGATAATTTATGTGCTTTAATGTTTTAAATGAAAGTGGCAAAGATATCTAAAAATCCTTAAATGGAAAGAGCTTGAGCCGTAGAAGTTGAGACTGAAACGCTGGCAGCCAGCTTTTGCCCCTGGCGGTGTTATTAGGGAGGCTGTGGCTGTCACACTCTGTTCATGTGGATGCTTTCATTTTTGGGCTATTTTTAGTGGTTCAGCCCCAAACCCCCCCAGACAGCTGGGTGAAAAAACGTTCAGGTTTCTTCTGTGTTGATGTTGCAAATTCATTTCTAGATCAAACAAATTTTTGTTCAAACGTCATTCTGAATCTGCCTTTTGTGTACAGGAGTTATCTTTTACTGGTTATTAAAATGAGTTTGATGACTAAAAGCAAACCAGAAGACGATCTAATGGTAAAATCTGCCAATGAGCCATCCTAAAATCTCTACAATAACAGCCCAGGTGTTCTTCTAGCCCTGACGTGTAGAACAGCCTTCCTGAGACTTCCTAGAGACGATGTGGCCAGAACTTGCATCACGATATGTTTCTTCGTTTCGGTTGATGCGTTATAATTACGATATCAACATAACCAAAATAAAAGCCTCAGAAAGACTGCAAAGAATTCCCACAACACATGTCTGTACAAACTTTGGACAATTATTTTGCCCTGTTTATAAAATGCCTCCAAAAAAAACATTTTTAGAAATATTTGCTTTTTAAAAAGAAAAAAAAGACAAAACCTGCTACATTAGTGACCGATGCTATAATCACAGGCTGTGGTGTATATTGAAAAATTCCAAATGTCATCTCTCCTTTATTGAATAAAGTATCACAGTATTTATTAATATTGAATTATTGTCCACCCTTACCTGAGACCCACTTTGGTTGGACCTTTAGTAATATTTATTGCAAATTTAACCTTAATTCTGGCTGGTTTTATTGCACTTTAAGTCATTTTATTTACTAATTTGTTTTTGTTTTTTGCTGTTCTTCTACGTAGAGAATACATTACTTTTAGTTTTTATATATATATATATTTTTAAATACTTGTGATCTTAATTTGAACCCTCATATCAGCGTCTTGAATTGTTCTGCCTACCTATGGTGCCTCTCACCATGATGAGCAGGTTTTTGGGTTTTTTTTGGCCTTCAAAGCAACAGCACCTCTGATAAACACGCTTCTGTTTCCCCTCATGTTTAGTTTGCCCTCATGTTGATCGCTCCCAGATTTTATTCAACGTAATGCCCTTTGTGTCGTTGCCTGCATTGTGGATGAAAGGTGCTGAATAAACAGACTGGGGGAGCAGCCAGCTCCCAGAGTCACCACTGATTCTCCCCATAGCACCATGATGTTTGGGGAGGTAAACAAAGCAGGGGGTCACACAGGGACCTTCAGAGGAAAGGTGACTGGTTACAAAGACCACAGTGTGGACAGAATCCCAGAGGATTTCTATTTGCATTTATTTACCTAGATATGTCAACATGTTTATGCACCTTTTAAACGCGTCATGCAGAAAGGCGCGTTGTGTTACCTGAACGTGACGCGTGGCAGGCGGCATTTTTCTACCGCGTAGGCCTGACGTCACTGCTCGCTGCAAAAAAAGGTGAGCGTGCTGCCCTCCTGTGGCCACATTAGGACATCACAGCTTTGAACATATAGTTGTTGAAATAATCATGCCCACGTTACGGAGAGAGGTGGCTGCGGAAGCTGACAACAGGAGTCAGAGTATCCTGCAGTCCAGATGAAAACCAGTCTGGAGCAGAGGTGTCCAAACTCTTTGGCACATGGCCCAAAACTGTAAAGTCAAAGGAACTCGAAGGCCAAAAAATGAACAAAATAAAAAAAAATTCACATGATATAAAATATGATCATTTTAAATACATTAGTTACTCTGTAGCAAATGAATGTGTAAGTCATTGTAGATCCAAAATTTAAAGAAAAGATTTTGCTCATATGTTGTATTAAAAGATGGTCATTGTCAGTTTGCAAATTATATTAAATTAAATTTGACTCTTTAACAATAATAAACTTTACTCTCTTTGATCTAGCAATATAACAGTATTTGGGTCAATTGTTCTTTGAAAACACTTGCTGTAATTAGCCAGTTTTAATAATAGAATTCAAAGCAGATTTTAATGCACCAAAGTCTGCATTTGAGTAATTAAATATCACTGGATAGATGTTACCATAAAATTAAAGTGAATATCCAAAGTATGTTTATTAAAAGACGAATACTTTGTGTTGTGTTTAACACTTTCAATTGTAGGATTTTAGCTTTTCTGTAATAATTTTGCCCTAAATTTAAACTAAAATCTTCCATCTGCATCACCTGCGCTGGTGGATCAAATCTTTCTTGAGCTGCAGTTCGCGCGGGGAAGCCCACTGCTCCCGAATGGGATAAAAAAGAGAACAAATTTTGTTGTAATGTATGTTGCATTACATACACTATGACCATCTATGAGTAAGCTTTGTGTATGTAAACACTTCTAAACCCACGCAAGCAATCTGGGGTTAAGGGTCTTGCTCTGGGACCCAGAGTGGAAGCATGTGGGAGTTGAACACAGAGCCTCTGGGACACAAGCACAAAGCACTAACCACTAGACCACCACTCCTGTTGTACTGTTGCCCCGACTCCCAACAATGCAGCATCCACCCGACTACACGAGGGCCTGTGACATCTACAGAAAGAAGGGCCCACGGTGAGATGCTATTAACATCTCAACATGTTAATAGCTCCGCCTTTAACACACCACTCTACAACTGGATCTTAGACTATCTCGCTGGTAGACCTCAGTAAAAACTTCCTCACTCTTGTTTACACAACTCCACAGCCAGGTTCAGTTCAAGCCTAATCACCAAAATTACAGACGACACTACATGGGTGGGTCTCATCAGTGACAAGAAGACACACTGTACAGGCAGGAGGCGAAACAGCTGACCACCAGTTGTGCTGCTGTTGAGGCCATGATCCGTGGAGGAGGGTGTCCCACTGCTGTATGTGTTGAAGGTTTATCATCATAGGAGCAACACTGAACTGAACCAAGCCCTGGCTATATGGCAGTCACACTATAAATAACATCTAAAAATCTTGGAAAGTAAGCGCAATGCGGAAAGATCACATTTATTGGCCATTGCATAAATGTGAATGCAGTGCATTTAATGTTTTCTGTCTCACCTTAACTAGCCCAAGGTCCATTGTCGCGTTTCACACCCGTACCCAAAAATGGTACATGCTTTTCAAAATTGGTAGCACTGTTGCAGCAAGAAGGTCCAGGTCTGTGGCTGTTCTGCACAGAGCTGGCCTGTTCTCCCTGAACATGCGCGGGTTCTCTCCGGGTACTCCGGCTTCCTCCTGTCCAACAACATGACCGTAAGCAGGTAGAGATAATGGATGATTTTCAAAACGTTTTCCAAATAAAACTGCTATTCTTTTTCTTTTATAACATGCTCATTCAGCCTCTCCTTGCACCCTAGACACGGTACAGTTTTGTTCTAAAACAACATCCCAAGCTTTAAAAATCCATCATCTGAGTGGCGCTACAAGAGAATGGTTTTAGATTTCTAAAAGCATTTTTATCCAACAATCTGACCGAAACTGTGATATTTTTGTGAAAATGTCCACCCTTACGTATTAAATGTTGGTTAAAAAAAAAAAACATCAAAGGACTTGTTGCTGTGACTGCAGTCAAAGGTAGAGCTTCAAAGTTCTGAGTCAGGGTAGCTGAATACAAATGCAGCTACACTTCTTCTTACCTGGAGGAGTGAGGGGAAAGTTTGATCATTTTTCTCCTCTTTGCAATTATCGACTACTTTAAATAGTTGTTTAAGGCATATGCAACAATTAGTTAATAATTTTCAAATGAGTCAACTTCTCTCAGTTATTCACATTTTTGTTTTGCACCCTTCTTAAGCCACCGATCTGGTGAAGTTAGCCTGTCTGGGCCCTTTGTTTCCTCTTTGAGCGAGACCCTCTGAGAAAGCTCCCTTCCTCCCCAGAACAGCTGCTTCAGGGTGCCTCCTGCTCTGCCTTTACTTCTGTGTTTGCACTTCTCATCCACCTGCGGCCGCTGCAGCAGTCTCACTGCACTCTAACAGCAGCTCACGCGTTCGGCCAGCAGAGGGCGCTGAAGCGCTGCCGCAGCCTGAACAAACGAACGGCGCTTTGCGTCCATCTGTCATCTGTTCCTGAACAATAAAAGGTCAGGCGGCCCCCATGGCAGCTAGACAAGGCTGCTGGTCCATGGAGCCAGCTAGCTTTGCTTCTAGGGTTAGTTCACAGCGTCACCATCTACCACTATGACACTGACTGCTGGGAAAATTTACCTTTTTTAAAAAATGAATTTCTATTAATGTGCTTTCATTGTTGCCTCTTTTTAAATGTCTGCCACTCACTCCTGGCAACGCACTGAAAAAAGGATGCCAGGATCACGTATTTAGTGCCCAAGTATATATATATACTATATACATATATATATATCTCTATATATATATACGGATATATATATAGGTAATATAGATTATATAGATATATTATGTATGTATGATAATATACCTACAGTTACATACATACAAGACATTAAATTATATATATAGTATAGATATAGATAATAAGATATATTATATAGATTATATATATATATATATATATATATATATATATATATATATATATATATAAGCCCCCCTAATTTATGTTGTAGTTGATGCCCAAGGTGTAAGCAAATAAGCTGCTATTTTGTGAAGAGCGGTTGTTTTGTAACTGGATAATTGTGGGTTAGATTCCAGTTTTCCTTCTTCCAAATGGCGACAGGCCCTTACTGATGTGTCACCATGCAGGCGCTGTTCATGCCAGAATAGCAACTGCTGATGAGGGGAGCTGGAAAGGGACCCTGGTTCTAATTCTTCTTCGGCCCCCCCATCGATTTTTGACCGGCCCTGGTTCTGCACCAAAACCACTATTATCATCACACTACGGTGGCCCCCATCTGGCCAGCCGCTTCAAAACTTAGTGGAGCCGCCCCTGATCAAGAAGGAGAGAGAAGGGGGGGGGGGGGGGGGGGGGGGGGGGGGGGGGGGGGGGGGGGGAGAGAGGGATGGAGGGAAACAGATGATGAGCGAAAGCAGGAGGAGGAGGAGCGAGGAGGCAGGCGCTCACAGGAGAAATCAGCGACAGCAGCCAGCAGGACAATGGGCTGCCTGCGCTCCGGCTCATAACGGGAACCGGGTTGGCTTCAACTAACTGGACCAGCAGGTATGGCTTGCGGCGGAACGGGTCAGCTCCGGGCTCGGTGTTGGTGTTGTTGGGTTCCGCTTTTTAAACGCGCTGTTTGTCAGAGAGACAGAGGGGGAGGAGGTAGGGGGGGGGGGGGGCTGCAGGAAGGAAGCAGCTCAGCAGCTCAGCAGCAGACACCCAGCGGGGCCTGCTGACCGTCTGCCTCCGGCTCACCGACCAGCCGCTGACGCCGAACTCTCCGGCGGCCGCCGCTCTGGCCGGACCCCCGTTGTTCGCGTCCGAACCGGGCGGACCGAAAGCGACGGATCACAGCGGGACAACACATCCGGAACGTCCCCGTCCGCTCGCCTGCGCAGACGCGCCCTGCCGAACCACCTTGTGAAAATCACCGATTTAACGTTTGAGCAAAGCGCAGCAGAGACGATCACCGCAGAGAAAAGGAACTCGGGCTTATTTCCACCCCACAGGGTCCCTGGATCAGTTCGGCCCCAACAGCACGCATTCAAATCTGGCATCTAAACCCAAATTAAACCAAAAAGTAAAGCCATATTTCCCCCCCACTTGCGCAAATGCATCTATAGCGCGTTGACTGAAAGTCTCAAAATATCCATGCGCCCATTTGTGCGTCCCGGCAGGAGTCTCAGCCTTTCTGCGGCCGCTGACCCGCAGCTCACCGCACCGGGCCAGGAGGAGAGCCCCGCACCGCACCGGCCCAGGCCCGGCCGTCTCCCTGCACAGATGCGGGGATTGTTGTGGGAATAGACGGACTCATTGTGTGTCCTATAATGCGCCCACTGTTGGACGCTGCGTGTTTGTGACGCATGCAGGCCAGCGGTGACGGGGAGATGCTGTTCGCACGGCTGACCGCAGCGGCCGCGCCGCGTCTCGCCGCTGATGCGGACGGACAGCCGCGGCCGGTCCCGGGCAGGATGCTCGTGTGTCGGGGATGCCGTCAGGGAGGAAAGAGGGGGGGAGATTGAGAGTGACAGGCATGTCTGCGGGAGATGAGGAAGATGAGGTGCCGAACCGACTGGCGCCCGGTGCGCGTGGCATCTGCTGGAGGAGGCCCGGGTCTGCTGATTCTGAGATTCTGAGAGAGAATATAACACACTGGGATCCGGGGATTTAGATTAGAGAAGTCTAAAGAGGAGGAAGAACTGATTAAAAGGGAAGTGCGGGGACAGAAGCTGAGCTATATCTTTTACAGCAGCCTTTATGACATGTAATAAACTGGGATAAGCACATAATCAGAGCCAGCCCGAGGCATAAGGGAACCCAGTAGCTGCTCAAGGCCTCATAGCACCGGTGTGTTTTTGATGGATGCTGCAGGATTTAGGAATAACAGAACCAGAAGGGGGTAAAAACCCCGGCCCATCTCTTTATGCTTATCCTGAATACGTTTGTATGCAGCAAAGGTCACACGGCTGTGATTGGACCACAGCTGCATGGAGGATTATGGGTTGGAGGCGTGGGGGCCGCACAATCTACCGCCGCACCACACACCCACTTCTGCAGCTTTAGCCTGATGCCAGGGAACGTCTCGGAGTGAACCCAATTCCCTGGCTGTATGGCGCATATAGTAACTCGGGCCCCCCTCCTCCACCTGTTGCTGCACACTGCTGTCTGCAGGCTGAAAGAGGGCAACTACGCTTTTCCTTTGCTCACAAGAAAGAGCGGTACCGCTCGTTGGAAATATTTCTGGTTGGGCCGTCGAGACATGGATAACAGTGTCAAAAATCACGGCTACGCGAGTGACATCTCTGTTAAGCTGCTGGCTGCTTGAGTAAACAACCCGATTAAGCAGCTAGTATCCGCTGGTCTGTGTGACTCTGAAGGCAGAACGATTAAAGCGTTTAATAATCTGTGCAGAGCGTATTTATTTTTGGCTCAAGTCTCTGTATCCGAATAAAACATAATTGCTATAGATAACCTGGTCATAACTGTATTAATCAGAATGAGAAATGATTTCATCTGCGGTAGATGATGCGGGATGCACAGCGGGGCAAACGTTGGCACTGTTGCCATGCAACTAGAAGGTCCTCGGTTTGAATCCAGGCCTGGGGTCTTTCTGCGTGGAGTCTGCATGTTCTCCCCGTGCAAGCGCAGGTTTTCTCGGGGTACTCTGGCTTGGCCATAAACTGATTTCTTTGGAAAAGATTTAATTTTTGGAAAAATCTGGATTTTATTTTGCCAGTGGACTCACTGGGCTTCCCTGAAGAAAAAAAAAGCATGCAATGTTGAATTTTAGGAAAATATATTGTCAAAATATTGTAAAGAGGAAACCTTTTTTACTACCATACCAGACACTTTAATTCATTAATTTACTTATTTATTTTTTAAGTTTGAAGTTACACAACTGAAGTGAAGTCTGTAATAGAAAACACTTTGTTGTATTTTCTTTGTTGAAGATATAGACTTTTTTTTTTTTTTTTAGATTTTAAAAGATTGTTCCACAGCTTGTATTTAGTAGAATTTTGACTCCCAGACCAAGTGCTTGAAATAAAAGCAAGTTTTTATAAATTAATATAAATTTCTTTTTGTGAAACGAAAAGGAGGGGGGAAAATCGATTTGGTAAAATAAATACTTTATTTTTAAGCCGTATCGCCCAGCCCTACTGTTAGGTTAAATGGTCTCTTTAATTGCTCTAATGTGTGAGTGTGTGAGCATGGTTGTCTGTCCTGTGTGTCTCTGCGTGTCCCTGTGAAGGACCGCCCACTTGTCCGTGATGTATCCCACCCCATGTCCAAGGATGTCTAGATATATGTGGTAGACTTTTTCTATATCTTTTTCTACCACTCAGAATAGATTTTAAAAGCTATTATAACAAGTTGGTAGGTGAACCCTTTTCCCTGACCACAAAAAAACAACCTCTGATTCTAATGAGACTATTATTTTATTATATTATTATATTTCTTCCATAATAACACAACCCCCTATAAATGCATCAGCCTTACCGTTTTCTGCTGGACAAGACAAGACAATGACCAGAATAGCTAACTTGCTAGCAAGCTAATTCTCCTAATGTGTTTTGAATGTTACCATTAATAAAAAATACATTTGCACACTAAGTTTCATAATTTTTAATACAGCTTAAGGACTAAAATGTAATAATAATAATACCTTTAAAAAGTGATTTTTATGAACTAGTTCTGTTTTAGGGCCACGCACATCCCCGGATTGCCCCTGCACTACGACCGAGGCCTAGGTGTGCGCTTCTGTAAGCGGCCTGTCACCCAACAGTTAAAAGTCTTCATCTTTAAAAGTCTTCATCTTTAAAACTCTACATCTTTAAATAGGAAAAACAAAGACACAATCAAGAGTGATCATCCAGGCTGAATAGCAGGAAGCGGCTCCGAACCGCAGGGGATTAGCGACCCAGCAGGAGGCAAATGGAGTCGTTCTTGGGAGAGCGCTGCGGCTGCAGTTTGTTGTTTCTTCCTCACCAGTGAAAAGAAGAGTTGCATCAGGTCACACAGAGGTGGAGTTGCTGGATTCGGCTTTTGTTCGCCCGTGTTTTTCACTTAAAGCAGGAGCCACCAGCCTCTTGTTAACAATAACAGGAAAGAGGCAAGGAGCTGTGTATTAGCCGTATGCTTTTCACTGTGTTTATGTAGGACCGTGTGTGTGTGTGTGTGTGTGTGTGTGTGGTGTTATCCAGACCTCTGTAAAGATTGTTTGCTTTACATCATATTTGCTCCACATGATCAGTATGTGAGAATCTATTATTTTGCAAGAAAGTGTCACAAGACTGCAGTTTGTGTGTGTATGTGTGTCAGCAGTGCCATCTGGAGCTGCTGTGGGACCAGACAGTCCTGCAAATACTCTGTCCTATTCCCCGGGCTGCCTTGAAGCAATGTTTACAATGGCATACAGACGCTATTGTCCGTATTTATTATCCTGCAATTTATGTCCAGATAGTCTGATCCCAGATCGGTATGGGCCAGCTAAAGATTCTCGGCACAATAACCAGGAGTAAAGATGCCACACTTCTGCGTTTATTTAAAAGTGAAACAATTCGGTTGTTCGCACTGTTATGAAGATAATGTTAGAGATCAATATTTAAGGTAATTTGATTTTATCTTTAACGTTTAATTATTGTTTTGATACATAGACTTAAAAAAAATAATAAATGTCTTTTTTGGCATTTTGCTTTTTATAGAATGACATACATGTAACAACCTGATATTAGGTTATTATATTAAATTAAATTAGAATTTTCTTTCGCTCTGTAAAGACAGTAATCTGAGTCGCCAAGCCATTTATTTGTTTTACAGGCAGATAATGTTGCTTTAGTAGGGCTATCTGAACGTCTAATCATGGAAACGGTACGATGTGAGGTCTTAACGGCTTTGAAACCTTAACTTTTAGAACCCTGGGTATACTTTGATAACCGTCTCGTGCCTAAAACAAGCCAGGTCCTGGTGTCTCATTGTCTTAATTGATTTTTTTTTTATGGCTCCAAAATGGCAAAGTGGATGATATACAATACTGTAGCTACAGGGAGCAACTGTAATTCTGTTATGTTTAGGCCATCATCTCTTTTGTTCCTTATAGATGTATTCGATTATTGTTTTATTGTCGAATTTCAGAAGCTGCCATCCGTTTTTGTCTGTGTTGGTTCTATAATCCAATGTTAGCCTCCAGCAAGAGGGTGCTTATATTTTTAGCTTACCGGATGTTGTTTTCTATAAGAGGCGGCTGGCCCAAACTGGGATCAGAACCAAAAATAGATGGGGGTCTTCAGATAATAGTAAATAAATTAAGTTATTTGTGAGTTTTGAGCATTATTTACTCTAATCCAACTACAAAGACATATAAACTAATATGCAATGGTCTGACTACATGGTTATTAAGTGTCTGGTTTAGGAGGAAGGCATAGATACCAAATAGCGAAAGGTCAAACTGACCCACAGCGAAAAGAAAAATCACACAAAAATAGAAATAACCATAATTTATCTCTTTTCAGGATGGGAATGTAAAACAGCAGCAGGATGTGGCCCCCCTTATCCCTGTTAATCTACGCTTCACCCGGGGGCTTTTGACTGACCAAAAATGATGAAGACCGAGCCCCCATCGGCCACGGGGGGGAACGGGGCCTCCGGTGGGAACAACGGGGGCTCCAATCTGCGTAGTCCGTCGCCTCACCGCAACGCCTACGAGGCGGGGCTGGCGGCGCTGAAGAAGGCCACCGACCACCTCAACAATGCCGCCAATGGAGCGCCCAACCCCGGCTCCAAACCCCCCCTCCTGCCCCGCCCGACCGGCCGGGACAAGCGCTATGGATCCAACGTCCACCGCATCAAGAACATGTTCATGCAGATGCAGTCTCCAGGCGATGAAGAGGAGGGTGCCAAAATGCTAGGTAAGGAACATTGATAGGTGCATTTCGATTACCTCCTTTTAAAGAAAAAAAAACACACATTTGTTTAATCAATTCTTTGTCGTTTGCAGGCAGGGAGGAGGCACTGAAGCTGTCTATTCCTAGGGCCTCTAGTCTCAATGAGAACGTCAACCACAGCGCCTTGCTGAAACTTGGGGATCCGGCCTCAGAGCGAGCCCACAGGTCTGACTCTAAAACGGGCGCAGACAGTGCAAGCTCCTCCTTCGGTCTATCCAAGCTCCAGGAGACCAGGAGGATGTTTGAACTACGGACACAGCAGGTAAGCTCCACTTTGTGTAAACTGTCTCTAATCCATTTATCTTGAGGCTGAGGCATTGTTTGTTTGTTTTTTTCCAGGAGAAGCAAGCCGCCACCAACCGCATATTGCTGAAGAAGGAGCGGGCCTCGGGCTTTCAGGGCAGCCGTCTAGATGTTGTGGCCCGCTTCAACGGCTCCACCGAAGCTCTAGATCGACTGGATGATCCTCCGGCCCCCGGTCCCGCCGCGGTCAACTCGGCTGCAGCTCCGGGGGGCCCTGGTGAGGCGGTTAGCCCCACGGTGAGCCAGCTCAGCGCGGCGTTTGAAAAAGGCGACGTGCGAAACAATCTCTACCTCCCCCAGCGCAGGTCGGCCCCTGCCTTGGCGCCAAAACCCAAACCTCCAGCCCGAGCAGATGCGGCTGAAAAAAAGGTAAGAACTGTTGAGATCTGACCCAACAAAGCCAATGAATTTGTTGAATTAAATCGGCATCTTTGCATCCTTCTCGCACACAAAGGCGCATCCTGTCGGCAAGGAGGCCAAAAGGGAGGCAGCAGCAGAAGCTGCAAGCGTCATGGCAGCTCAGCCGGCAGAAGCGGCAGGTTCTGGACAAAGGAGCACTGCGGGACAGGCTACAGGTCAAGAGACGGATGGCTTTGGACCTTCAAGAGACCACTACTTAAGTTCATCGGCGTCTTCGATCACCGTGACTGTAACGTCTGCCTCATTTGAGGCCAAGTCTGAACCCGGTGCCCAGGAGGAAGGAGCTGAAGAGATGGGCACGGCTCTGGTGGAGTCCCAGGCCAGAGAAAAGGACGTCTCCACCGAAGCATCAGGGGGGACGCTGGTGCAGGCGGAGGTTCACGCCTCGCTGGAAAAGGGAGAGAAAGAGCCTCCGCCTTCCGCTCCTTCCTCCGGGGAGAAAGGAGAGGACTCTGAATGGAGGGAAAAGGAAGAGGACGAGAACGACGAGGACGGCTCGCGCCGGGAGGATTACTCCGAGGGAGATCTGGTAGACATCAGCGCGTACAGCGGCATCGGCGAGGAGGATTCAGGGGGAAGCCAGCTGGACGACGAGGACGACGACGAAGAGGACGAGGAGGCGTACCAGCCGGAGAGCAGTTGCTCTGAAATGCCCGGCCTGCCCGAGGAAGAGGAAGCTCCGCCTCCCAGCAGAAAGATTCGCTTCAGCACAGAACCAATCAAGGTCAGTAAGCTTCTGTCGGGTGATGTTCTTCGCTCTACGTTCTAACACAGTGTGGGAGAGCGACGACGTTTTAAAATAGCAGTGCCTTGGACAAGAATTCGTTTCCACTGAACATTTTCACATTTTGTTGTTTTGGCGGGATCTTATGTTAAAAACCCAAAAACAGTTATCTCATAAAACGCTTGGCCTTCAGAAGGTGCCTAGTAAAGTAAACAGAGTCCCCCTGAGTGTGATCTACTCGCAGCATAAATCTGCTCTGTGAAGCTGTCAGAGTTTTGTTAGAGAACATTAGAAGAACATGAATTATTTTGCAAAGAAGAACGGGCAAAACTTTCAGTCTGTTAACGTGCGAAGGTCATAGAGGCAGACCCCAACAGGCCTTAAAATGTAATAGCAAATCAAGGTGGTTTTACAAATGTTTGGAAAACTACGTATCGTTCCTTTCCACTTCCTTCCCCCAAAAATGTTCATGGTCCAACCATGCCTGCATACTGATGCATCGAGTGCCTCCTCTGCAACTTGGAGCAGGAACCAACTCTTCACTGTCCAGGAAACGACAGATGGAGTCCAGGCATTGTTCAGCTTTGCAGCGGTAGCTCAGAACCACTGGATCATCCGTCGTGGTTCTAAGATTTAAAGCTGGACCGTTTAGCACCACTGCTTCATTTCTTGCTTCTTTCACAGCATCAAGTGTTGCCCCTCATGTGACCAAGCTGCTGCCAGTGGCCATAACGTGGTGTCTCCTTGCTCAGAACTAAAACAGGCAGATGCGCGAGGGCTATGATACGATCTTTAAATGGCGGTACCGTTCTGGGAATCAGAGCGATGGAGTCAAACACAGATGGAAAAAAAAAAGCAGACAAAGCAGACAGGGGATCTCTGTGAAAACCGATACGTCAGAATCCCTGTCATCATGATAAAATGATCAGACCTGTACTGGGTTCTAAAAATGATTTAACCTCAATTTTAAGTGTGCAAAAACACACACAAGATTGTACGTTGTCATTATTTACTGAACAGCATTGATGTCAACCCAAAAAATCCTGTGTAAGTTACCAAGCACGTCTTTGCTGCTTTTGTAGTAAGAGAAAAGGCAGCTAGCCTCGTGAGACCATCCTGATCTCGCAAGCTTTCAAGGTTTCACTCGCAGATCAGTCTGGCTACTCTCCGTTAAAGAAAATTTGGAGCCGTTCACCAAACGAACGTCCAATCAGCGTTGGCTTTGAGGCGGGTTGAGGCGTGACGCAACGAGAAGCGCGACAGTTCAGTCTAAAGAACATGGCGGCTTCAGCCGATGAAACTAGCGTTAGCGTGGCTATCGAGCAAGTTTTATCGGAATTACAGAGTATTTCTTTGCTGAGCTAACGAGCCTTTACCTGCAGCAGCAAGAGTAGCTTGGCTTGTAGTTGTGTTTTCGTCGTCGCTCGTAACAGAGTGACGACGAATCTGATTGGTTCATTTGGCCCGTCTATCACCAACATAGGCCAATCAGCTAACCAGTATTTTCGCCCCTTCCCAAATTTACTTCAACGGAAGGTTTCCAGATGGATATGCGGAGCAAATCTATCTGGCGGAGTCAGGTAAAAAGGCAGCACCATCCAATCAGATACGCTTGATTACCTGATTATTAGAAAAGTGGTGACCACTTCCATGGAAGCAGGAGTTTCTGCTCCAGGGTGTATGTCAACCCAATGCCAGAGTGGAAAGCCATCAGAAATGACCTTAGACAAGCGATTGTCTAAGGTGAAAGAGTGCCAAGAGGAGACAAAATTCTAGCTGTATGACTTTTGTGGAGCAGTGTATTTTGGAAAGGTGTGAGCAGAATTAGGGTGGACTCAAGACGATCCTTCCTAAAGGTAAAGCTTGGCCCAGACTGGGTCGTCCAGTAGGACTTGCGGCGCCAAACGTCGCAGCAAGTCCAGAACAGCGCGGCTGAAAGAGAAAAGCCAAAGCGCAGACTCCTTCAGACTCACTGGAAAGCTTCAGCGGAAACGACGCAGAGACAGACTTCCTGAAACCTAACGATGACGAGAAAAGTGGGCCAGAAGTCGTCCGCAAAGACGTGAAGGGCTGATAGCATCACTGAGACGATGAATAGCTCTAGTTAGCGCCGCTGAAGGTGGTTCTGCAAGCTGCTGATTCACGCCTTTTTGCTCAGGGCCTTTCTCCTTCTGCTTCTTATTGGCTTGAAATAACACAATAATGCATCTTCTCATAGATTTACATCATTGCAGAATCGGGCAACAAGTTCGTCTCAAATCAATTTTCATCCCAGTATATCAGCCAGAACTGCATGTGCAACATGTTTGGACTGAAGCGCTCGTAGTTCCTGCTCCCCACCCCTTCTGGTTTGTGACAGGACTGCGGCAGAGAGGTGGTTTGCAACTGAGCGTTGTGAAACGTGTCTCTGCATGCAGCGATCGTGCCGTAGCGTTACTTCCTCTGCTACACGGAGGCATAAACGGTTCGTCGGAGTAGACAGTGAAAAGTTAGAAAGTGTTGCCGTTTGATGTCACAGGAGAAGAGAGAAGGCTAAATGCATCGATCAGGAGGTTCATTCTAGCTTAGCCGTCCTACTATAAGATGATGCTTGTAGAGTTGTTTTCATTTTCTTTGGTCATCCAAACGTTTAACCACTCGCCCTTGTTGTGTTGCCTCAGGGCAGCTAAAAGTAAAGAAGTGGCCTGAGGCGGTGGCGGCTGTCGCTGTTTAAAATGCTACATGCTGCAGGCGTGCTGCTCAGATTTTGATTCCAGTCTCACACCACTGAGAAAGCCACACACGTGGAACTTTTCTGATCATTAAGAGTCTGCAGAAGACGGAAAACAAAACTGTATTTCTAGATTTGACTGCAGATAACAGTCATTGCCGATAAAGGTTTGAGCTGCTTGGCAAACATGTCTGTTTGATTTTGTTGATTTTGTTTTAAAGCTAATGGAAATCCAGAATTCGGTTTCTCATTAATTAGAACAGGACTCATGATGATTTCATATCAGGCAACTACATGGAGGGGGAGTAGATGCCGCAACCTGCTGTGGCAAAATCTGCAGTATAACTGATGCACTGATAGAACGGGTAAGAGACGATACGAGTCATTGCCTGTTTGCCGTGGAACTTCCAGGTAAATGGTCCATACATGCAAAATACACCGTAACGCAGTCAGAGCGCCGCGTCCCGCTGTCTAATGGTCCCTACCCTGGTAATCGTGCACAGCCACAGAAAACCTTTCTAGCCGCCGTTCAACCGGAGAACTGTTCCTCGGGGTACGACGTCGGCCCCAGCTCAAGGTTTTCCCTTCCAGGCCAAGTGAAACCCAGCATGTGGACAGGAAGTAGGGACTGCAGAGTCTCTCAGGCTGCTTGCTTTAGTAAGAACCACTGGAGAGTTCTATCTACTGCTCTAGCAACTAGTTGCATCCTGTTTCAATATCTGTTAAACATGCATGTTACAATTTCAAAGGTAGCAACAGCAACCTCTCAATGCCAACTAGAATGGCAGCAAAGAGTTTTATTTTCTTACTGATTGTAATTCAGCAGTGAGATACTTCAGCCAAAGGAGGAAACGTTCTACCTCTTTGGGGGCTGTAAAATGCTCTACCAAGAACATTCACCTCAGTGTGGGCACCAGAGAGCTTCCTGTCTGTCCCCACTACGCACAGAAATGTATTATAGTACCTTGCAAAACTGTTCATGCTCAATTAACTTTTTTCACACTGCGTACTTTTTAGAGTTCCTCTGCTGCGTAGCGGGGTAAGTCCGTGTTTTTGTGTGCAAGTTGTGACGACTTGCACTCCCCTGACGAAGGGAGCAGCAGAACTCTCATCACTTCTCAGTGTGCTTATTAGACCTTTAAGTGGAAGGAAAAGGATGACAAAAACAGTCTAAAATGTTTGTGTTTGTGTGCTAGATTTCCTTCGCTGCAGATACTGATGCAAGTCTTTTTTTTGGGGATATATGTCTTAACGTTGCACATCTGGAGTCTGAAACCCAGTCTTCTTTGCAAAACACCTCAAGCTCAGTCTGCAATCATGCAGAGCTTGGGTCACAGACATGGCGGCTCAGGTTTGAGACCACGACTCGAGTCGCAAAAATTAAAGACACCAGACTCAACGTGGACCTGTTCCCCAAAGATTTCAGACTGGATTTGGACTCCTGCTCAGAGGCTCGGTTCTTAGTACCAGAGTAACAGTTAGCTTTAGCGTCACAATAATGAACACATAAATGTCTCATCAGTGGAAAATTGTATTTAATGCATTGTATTAAATGGCTTCAGGTCATTCAGGAAGCAAAATAAACATAACTCAACTTCGACATTCTCTCACTGCTAAGCTAGCTGCTGCATCACAAGGTCATTTCAAGATGAAGATGTTGAAATAAAAGCTCCTCCTGATCCGTTCATACAATATTTAACACTTGTTTAATTACTTACTAGGCAAGGCGAGTTTATTTATAAAGCACTTCTCAGTAATAAGTGAATTCATAGTGCTGTACATGAACAAAACAAAAAACAAATCGGGGGGAAAGGAAGCATTGCAGAGACGGAGGGAAAACATTACAGAGGAAAGCACATCGCATTGGAATAGTAGCAGCAGGTCAGATACAGTATAAAACAAGTTAGACCACAAACCTCAACATTAACAGTTAAAGGCAACTCTAAACTAATAGGTTTTTAACCTTGATTTAAAGGAACTCAGGGTTTCAGCACTTTTCCAGTCCTCTGGGACTTTGTTCCACACTTTGTCGTTCATGATGTTTTAATCTATCCCTTAGATTTGAGCAACTTTACTATTTAGAACCGAGAGCAAAAGGTTTTAAATGTGGATTTAGAAATTGCTTTCCCAACATTATTAAAAAATCTCCAGCTCAGAGTGAGGAGAGGAAAGCCATCCAAACCCCCGTTTAATGTACCATATGAGGTCAGGGATAAACAGGGGTTAGCTTATGTCAATGTCAATGTCAAATATATTTACATAGCACTTTAAAAACCGGTGTAAAACTGCACCAAAGTGCTGTACAGGAACAACATTAACACAAATTGATAAAAACAGAGTACCAAAACACTACTTCAAATAAATGCCAAAGAATAAAAATTAGTTTTGAGAAGTGATTTAAAATGATCCAGGCTGTGGGCAGATCTAATTTGGAAAGGTAGAATAGGAGCAACAACAGAAAAAGGCCGATCTCCTTTCCTCTTAAGTCGGGTCCGAGGAACTGTCAGCAGCAGCTGATTATTTGATCGTAGGGTTCTGGACGCAGACTGAAATTTTAAAAGGTCCCATGATAAGGGGGAACCAGCCCACTTAAAACTTTATAAGTTAATAAGAGATTAAATCTATTCCATAAAAAAACGGGCAGCCAGTGTAAAGAGGCCAGTATAGGCCTTATATGGTCATGCTTCCTGGCATGACCATATAAGCTTGTAAGCTTAGTCATTAGAAGACTTGAGACTTTACTTACACCTGCCCCTCAGTTGTAATTAGGTCTGGACTTTGACTGGGCCATTCTTACACATGATTATGCTTTGAACCAATCGCTATACAGCTCTGACTGTTCACTCCAGGTCGTTGTCCTCCTGGAAGGCGAATCTCTTCCCCGGCCTCAAGTCTTCTGCCGCCAATAACATCTTTTCTTCTAGGATTCTCCTGGTTTTAGCTTCCTCCCTCTAACCATCAGATCTGACCAGCTTTCCTGTTCCTGCTTAAGAAAAATCTCCCCCCCCCCCAAAGCATGATGCTGTCACCACCAGGTATATCTGTGGGGGTAGTGTGTTCAGGGTGTTAGTGTTAATGTCACCCACAGCATTTTTGCCTGTAGGCCAAAAACTCAGTTGGAGACAACTGACTGCACTGGATTTTATCGAGTCATGGAATAAAGGAGCTGAATAAAAAGGCACATCACACCTTTCAGGTTTTTATTTGCAAATATCCTAAAAAGCGTGCTTCTTTTTCCCGCCTCGCGATTATGCAGGGCTCTGTGTTGGGTTGTGGTTGTACTTTTGAGGCAATGTTGTATAAACCCTTTTACAGGTCAACGTAGCCGGTGTGAGGAACAGATTTTCATGGTTAAGCCAGACGTGTTTGGTGGAAGAGCATATGGAGAAAACCCTTAATGAGGTCTGCAGCCACAGTCTGAGAACTCTTCTCCCTGCAAAGAGACACCCGAGAGATTCACAGTCCGGGCATGTTCAGTGTAATTACGTTTCAGAACCTGTTGTTAATTGCCGTCCTGATAATTTGCGTTGAGAGCGCCAGCCTTCCCCTGCTGCGTTGCACGTCTCTAACCTGCTTCAAATGAACATCCTGTTGTAAAATTTCCGCTATCTTCGCAACGCCATCGTGGCTACAATACTTTTCAGAAGACTCAGCGGATTTTGCACTGCCACACAAACTCTCGCCACCCAGCGAAAGCGCAACTGTCAGGTGCCCCCCCCCCCACCCACCCACCCCACCCCACCCCAAATCCCACTCCTGCCCAAACCCACGCGGGTCGTCCTTCGTCTCACCTAACTTCAAGCGTGCGGCTGTACACAGGACTGCCTCTGTGAGCGTGTCAGCAGCAGTTGGAATGTGGCTGGGTGTGTTTGTTTTCCTTGGTAAAAAAAAAAGGACACACACACACACACACACACACACATACACACTCACACACACACACACACACACAGAGTCAAGCAAGGGAAGCCGGTAGATAAAAATCACAGGATGAAGCTTTGTTTGGATGAAACCCCACCAGGTGTGTAAATTCAAATGGGCTGAAAAAAACTCAGTAACGACTTCGAGTGGAGTGAGGGAAAGACTTAACTTTTGTCATTTTACATGTCCATGCTGATTCTTGCTGACCTGCTCAGCATGGAGAGAAGCATAAATGTTTTGCTGACAGCGAAGAAGAGTGTTTGCAATAAAAAGCCATGTTGTGTGTCCCTCTGGTGCTTCTGATGCTACTTTATGTGCAGGGCTCTTAAAGAGGAAGTTTTGTGTCATCATAAGTTTGATGCATTAGAAAGAATGGGAAGCGGGTTTTTTTCCCCCACCTTTGATAGAACTAAGACAAAAATATGGAATGTGTCTTAAATTGAAAGTGAAGACAGGAAACAAAAAAAGTTCTGCTTAATGGACTCCCTCATGTTCACATCACTAATTTAGGCTGAGGAAGTCTGCTTCCTGTAGCTGATTTATTTAAAGGGATTTAAGCTTCAGTCACTTTTGCCTGTATTCCCTGCATGGAGCAGTTTTCAAATTCTCTATAATCTCAGTGTCTTGGAAAACTTGGAATACAACCTTTCACTTCACATTTTGTCACATTATACAACCAGGGTACCACGTTATCAGGGAACCATGTGATATGCAGTAATGTGGGTGAATATCGCACTATTAATAAATAGTGTTGACGGCTGTCTGCTTTGGCGTTATTACAGACACAGATCCCAGATAGTCAGTGATCTACGAGCTACAGGAAGAAGAAAAAAAAGATTCAGTACCTCAGCTGTTGTTGTTATGGCCACAAAACAGCTTAGTTTTAGATTCTTAAAGCAGCGTTGTGTAACTTTCTGCCACTAGGGGCGCTAGACCTGTCACTTCCAGGTTTAGCGTCCATGAAAGCCACTGGCAACACTGCACTGTCGCACACTTAAACAGCCTCCCTCTGTGTTTTGGGATCTGATAGCAGACTGAGAAGTCATGGAGTTACTTGTGTAGACAAGGCCACATTCCCTCTAGATTAAATCCTACATCAGAGAACCAAAATATCTCTAATCAGGCAAGTGTCATATCTGTTCTGTTGTGTTGTTAACCTAGAATGGGACATGTGAGACTATTCAGCGATGGATCCGTCCCTCTCAGTCACACGGGCAAGTTTTTGAGACAGGAACATCCATACTCCCTAAGTGCTGTATACTGACCTGAAAAATCATTTGATTTATCTCAAATTAGGCTAATACCTGGGTCAAAGCTTACACGGTGCTACTTTAAGGACTTAACCAGAACTTATTTTGACCTTTTTCAATGAACTCCGCTTGGCCTGGCTCTACTCAGCTGCTTTGCAAGCATTTCTATGAGGTTTTTTTCGCACCGGGCTGGCTTTTTACGTCCATCCTCAGGAGGTAGTATGACATGACCTGAGTAGGGCCAAAATGTGATGTGAACAGTCTGCTGTTCAGTGACTGGCCATGGGACGAGGAGAAACAAAAAGATTTTCTCGGAGGAAGTTTTGAGAAAAGTTAAAGTGAAGAGCGACAACATAAATATTAAGGACCACCATGAATGGAGTGGGTCAAACTGAAATATAATTTTATTATTAACAAATCATGAACCACGCTGAAGGAAACAAAAGAAATTTTCTGCATGCAGACGGACACGCTGTGTTTAATAACCTAAATCAGATCCATGGATTTAGTGAGCCTTTCTCTAATTTTACACTGACAGCTATCTAGTTTTGTCTCTATCTTTAGAGACACTCTTGTGTTTACTTCAAAAAGTTGTTCTTGGGTCCTGATTGAACCACCGTGTACATGAGGAGGGAGGAAGAAGGAAGCAGAGGGCAGCTGCCCGCCAATGCAGACTGCTTTAGCAGATGTAGCTAACTAAATCACTAAATCAGCCCAGTGCGAATATCCAATATTGAACCTGTAAAAATAATTTCACTGTAATCAAAAGTCCACGGTTTTACACTTAAAAGTCCTCATCGTCTTCCTCACAAAGCCCTAAATTTAAAATTTTAACTCCTACGGCTACAGTCCCATACCCGTGCAGGCAGAAAACCTGGGCCTTATTTATTGCTTCAGGCTGATTTGTGATCCTGATACTTATCCCAGTGAATTATTGTACCCTTAAGAATATTCAAGACGTTCTTGCATATGCAGTAACACAAACATTCTTTGTATTTTTTGTTTTTATTTATAATGATTTTGTTTTTTATTCTTTACCATTTCCCACAGATTTCTTTAAAGTGTTAATGTCAAAAAGTAATGCTTAATAGCGGCAGCGAGCACAACACTGAGGCCTCCTGGGGGGGGCTAAAGCCACCCCCCAGGAGGCTTTCACCAACCCTCGGGTCTTACTGGGTCTGTGGAAAACCAACCGAAGTAGAGTAGAGTTGTATGGGGCTGATAATAGCAATGGAAATAATGCCCTCCCAAAACATCTTCCTGCTGCATGAAACAACTCCACTACTGTTTTAGACATCCTGAAGGTACGCCACTGAAATGATTAGTTATTGTTTATTACAGGCTGAGCAGTTCTGCGCAATACTGAGTAAAGGGACACATTTGAGATATAATTGTGCAGCCCTAATTACAATCACAAACTCCAATGATTTTATTGAGATTTTATGTGACAGACCAAATTAGCCATAACAGAAAAGATGGGTAAAGCCACAAATCACTTTTGAAGCACCACTATTGTATTTCTACAAATATAAACCGCTCAAAACCCCGTTTGGTATTAGATTTATATTTAGAAATATTTGCCAGTTCTTTATCATTACTGGCCAAAGTATTGAGTGCTTCACTAGACATTCCAATGAGACCCTTACGGCTTCAGACGCCGAACCAAAACAAGGAGCGGTGTGAGTAATAATGATAATAATAATAATAATAATAATAATAATAATAATAATAATAATAATAATAATAATAATAATAATAATAATGCATTTATTTCAAAAGCGCCTTTGATAACACTCAAGGACACTGTACAAAATTAAAACCAAACAAATGGCGATACAACAACAAAGCATCAATAATCTAAAACAAATACAAAATAAAACATTTATAGAGAGTAGGCAGCTTTAAAAATGTACGTTTTGAGGGTGACTTTTAAAATGGGTGAGCGAGTCAACATTGCAGATGTCAGGAGGCAGTTGATTCCAGAGCTGGGGGGCAGAATAGGAAAAAGCTCTGCCACCCACGGCTTGAGGCAGATAGAGGGGATAGAGAGACAAATGGCAGAGGAAGACCTGAGAGAGTGAGAGGGAGCGTGAATATGGAGACGATTGTACAAATAAGGAGGGGCAAGGTTATGGATGGCCTTGAAAGTAAGGAGGAGTAACTTAAATTGTATCCTGAATTGGATGGTAAGCCAGTGTAGCTGAACAGGGATAATGTGTTAGAAAGAGGAGGTTAGGGTGATGATACGGGCAGCAGAATTGTGAACTGAAGTTTATTGAGGGTTTTCTGTGGGAGGCCATAGAGGAGAGAGTTACAATAGTGAAGACGGGAGGTGACGAGGCTATGAATAAGGACAGAGGTGGAGTGGGGACTGAGGGAAGGACGGAGGGGGTTTATGGAGTGAAGGTGGAAATAAGTAGAGTGAATAATGTTATTAATGTGGGACTGAAAGGAAAGGGTGCTGTTGAAGACTTCACCGAGACTTTTTACCTGGAAAGGAGGGGAGATTGATGAACTGTCAATAGTTAAAGAAAAGTTATTGGCCTTAGAGAGGGATGAATTGGTAGAATTTCTGTTTTTATCAGAATTTAGTATAAGAAAGTTTGCAGTGAACCAGGAGTTAATAGCAGAGAGGCAGGAGGAGATGTGAGAAGGTGCTAATGGAGCAGATGGTTGGCAGGATAGCTAAAGCTGGATGTCGTCGGCATAGCAGTGAAACGTGATACTAAAGTGGCGATGGATGGAACGAGGGGGAGGAGATAAATAATAGAAAGGTGCAGGCCAAGGACAGAGCCCTGGGGGACATCAGAAGTAACAGGAGAGTGAGTGGAATGGAAGGATTTCAATTAAATGAACTGAGTGCGTCCAGTCAGGTATGAACAGAATCAGGAGAGGGGTGTACCTGTTATACCGATAGAAGAAAGTTTCTGGAGGAGGAGGGAGTGTGAGATGCTATTGAATGCTGCACTCAGGTCAAGCATCAGGAGGGAGAGAAGGTTGGAGTCAGCGGCCAAGAGAAGATCGCTGGTGACTTTAATTAAGGCTGTTTTGGTGCTATGGCAGGGCTGAAAGCTAGACTGGAACTGCTCATAAATTATTGGTGGTTAGATGGGTGTGAAGTTGAGAGGCAACAATTTTTTTAGAGGATTTTTTAGATAAATGGAAGGTTTGATATGGGGAAGAGGTTACAGTATGTAATTAGTCCCCTTTACCTTGATGCCCCTACATTAAAAGCCATGGAACCAATTGGATTTAGAAGTGGCCTAATTAGTATAAAAATGTCCACCTCGATATAATTCTTTGTTTTGCTATTTCTTTTCATTTGCTACTACATTTACAAATTTTAAGACATATTCCAATTTTATCTTATTTTTATTTACTTTTTTGGTTTAGCTTTTTAAAAGGGGAGGGGGCATTTTTTAAAGGAACAATATACAAAATGAACAACCATCCAATAACAGAGAGGGTTAAAGTTTTTCCTGATATGATAGACAAATATTTAACAAAACCCCAAGTTTTTAAAAGATTAGAGGGTGAATTTGAGAGAGAATATCTGATTTTGTTCCAGGTATAGACAGGAAACCCTGCTGGTTAGCCATAACTTGAAGCGAGGAGGAGAAGCTGATTTGCAACCTCTTAGAATAAATTATTTGGTTATCACCGTTCCAAATCCAAGGGCTTGTTGAAAGTGTTGAAAGGAACGCAACACAGTGTGTGGTGGGAAACAGCAAATGTGATGCAGTGAATGTCTGGACACGAATGTCTTTAATAAACAGTGTATCATTATGTTATTTGAAGGACATTGATGGTAGATGACTTTAAAATGGATAGATTGAACTTTAGCATTTATCACTGAGTGATAAATGCTAAACAGTTGGGAAAATCTGTTTAAGCACAAGTAATAGCACATATTTGGTCTTTTTGGAAAAGTCTAGAAAAAAGGTCACCATACTAGTTGTGTTTACATTTGCTCACAAGCCATGTATTGGACACAGCAAACATGTGGAAGAAGGGGCTCCAGTCAGATGAGACCAATTCAAACCGATGAAAACTAACACTGCTCGTTACTGTGAACACACCGCCCTTACTGTGAAACATGATTTTGGCACCATCAAGCTGTGGCAATGCCTTACCTAGGGCAGAGAAGCTGATCTGGGTCGATGGGAAGCTGCATGAAGGTAAATACTGGAAACCCTGTTAGAAAAGACTGGAGTCCTTCCAGTTGGACTACTACCCTAAACATCCAGCTAGCACTATAACCATGAACGTTTAGATCAAAGCACATCCATTTGTTAGCATGGCCTAGACAAAGTCCTGCCCTAAATCCAACTGAGATTGTGTGGCAAGACTTTATACCCATGTTCACAGATAATCCTACCCTCCTTCCCATCTGACTGAGCTGAGCAGTTGGCAAAATGTCTAATTCAATAGATGTGCAAAGATGATAAAACTGTTTATAGACAGTGTTGACTCAGGGATCAGAATACAAATGACTGCCGCATTTTCCGATATTAATTTGGAAAAAGATCTGAAAGCCATGCACTATTTTTGCCCCACGTTACAGTTCTGAACTACTTTGTGTGGCTATGTTTTATAAAATCCCATTAACAGACACTGAAGTTGGTCGTTGTAACATGACTAAATGTTTTAAAATGGGTGTGAACACTTCTGCAACCCTATCCTCTGGATCGAGTCAACCGGGGAAGATGCAGTAGTTAGTACATCGGTTTTAGGGTCATAATTATCAGTACAAACTGGGGGAGAAAACATTATCAAACATTCAAGAAAGGTTCAATTTCAACTTCAGAACCACAAACCTAAAGTTCCTAAAACAGTCAAAACTAACCGCGAAACTTTATCGTTGCCCTTATGCTTTTAATAGGCTGGGCTTTAGCTGTTGCATCTTTCCTCAGGGCCCAGAGATAATCAGCAAGCTGCCCGCTGTCTTAGTGCCGTGCCTCTTTCAACAAAAGCAAATTTGACTGCCGAGGACTGCCGGTGCCTGAACACTAGCCTAAAGCCAGATATGACTCAGCCCCTCCTTTTCACGTCAATCATCCATCAAATCTTCTTGTGTGGGTGTTTACGTGAAAGGCACTTTAAAGTGGTCGTGCTCTCTTTGTTGCTCCAGTATGATGTAGTATGTTGTAGTTTCTTAGTCCAGTCTACGTTCCAGACACATGGACTTTTAGGAAATGTGATATGTTATCTTGGCAGATTGTTTCCAATACATTCCAGTCCATCCTCTCTTTTTAGAGACACAAAAGCGCATGATATCCGGCTAAAATTCAATAGAAGCATACAACAAAGCGTAAATAGATGTCAGCATTCATCCACATTTGGCAGAATGAGACTGATGCTGCATGGTCTAAAATTGACAGAGCCTTGCTGATTGTGAAAACATCATGAGTAGTACAGCACTTTCTATACAGGTTTTATGCCTAGTTTAGTCAAATAGATGTTAGAAAACAGAGAAAATGCCAAAAAGCTTGTTTGGTTGGTCCTAAAGGGCCTGAAGAAGACTGGCACTGTGGTTTTTGTTGTTGAGAACCCATTTGCAGAGAACCCAGTGGCATGGGCATGATGGAAAAATGGTTTGATAAAAGACTTCAAAACCTACAAAATGACATGAAGAAGAGCTGGACATGGAACTGGGGTGAGCAGAATGCAGTGGTTCTCAAACTTTATCTGTTTTGCCCCTCTTGGAAGAATAAAAGAGTTTCAACCCCTCACCCCAAAAAAATTTAAAAAGGATAAAAATTGTAACTTTTGCTTCAGACCAGAGTGTATTTGGGAGATTCTTTCACGCGATCCCCTAAGGAGCGGTAGAGCAGGCAGGATGGACTTTCGCACGCGCAGTTATTCAAACAGGGACTTGAGCGTTTCTTATCCACATTTCCAGAAAAACCGTCCACTCTACATTAAAGTGTATCTGCCTTGTATTGCAATAGTTGTAGTAAAATAAACAGTTTCAGGTATATAATGCTCCAGGATAATCTAAACATTAGGCACTATTATGTCTTGATTGCCACTTAAGGCATACTCTCACTATCATTTCTTTGGTACATATAAAAAATTTGCACAGCATGTGTTTCAAAAACTCTGAGACACTTAACATGCTGCATATTGTGCCACAACTAAAGCATTTACTTAAGTGATGTGCAAATGCTACAGCAATGACCCAGTCATAACATTACCTAATCTCATACTAGGCTATGCAGATGCTTTGTCTGCGCTCACTAGGATAGTCTCTCTTCTGCATGTTTATTGCAAGAAGTGGTTCCAGTGGATAGTAACTGAACGCTATTTCGAATTAGTTTGAAACTTCTGCTTCTGGGTACAAATGGAACGCAACATGAAGCGCGGCTGAAACACCAAAACATAGCAATATTAGCTGTTCTGGGTTCCTTCCTCAGTAATGAGTCCAAACTGGATCCCATTGGAATGATGGTTGATGCTGAAAATCATGTTGTTATTAAAATTGCACAGCACACAGAAAGCCTCTGTATGGAGCAATTTAAATGTGCGTAGTCCCCATTCCAGCCACTCATGTCATGATGTGGATGTTGTTTGCCATCCTTGATTGGTTTCCCACGCTCTTGTGTCACAACACAGCCAGCTGCAATAGACTGCATGTACACAGTTCAGGCTTGTGCTAAAGGTCTGGATCTGCAGGACCACATTTTAGCTTTGATCCTGAGCAGTAGTCAGTAACATGTGATTCCAGAATTCCTATACAGAAATATCAGGCATTTTATTTGTGGGCATTTTTCAGGTTTGGGTGGCTGTAGAAAAAGAAAATCAATGTATGAGAAATATTTGTACTTTTAGGCTTTATTACCTTTCTCACAGTGTCTGTCTCTCCATCCATCCATCCAACCATCTATCCCCTTTCTATCTCTGTTTTTAAAGGTTTGAAGAGGTACTAATTTATGTCTGTTTTCCCCACTGTATAACGTTAGAAGGAATTTATTTTTAAGAGAACTTCGGAAGAGTTTGGAAAAGCGCAGAATTTTAACATGAAATGTGTTTGGGAACCCTGGTTATCTGGATTCAGTAACACTGTTAAATGGTGTCCTGTGAAACGGCTTATGTTTGCTCACCAGAGAAGATATTCTACACGTTGGTGGGAACGCTTTACTCCTACTGGCTTAGAAATGGTGATCAAGAATTAAAACAACTGCATTTTCTCTTAAGTAACATCTATGGGTTTTTTCGTAAATATATATTCAGAATGTTTTAACAATTTATGCAACAAAATACGATACAGTTGTAAGGGCAACAGTCTACCCATTTCAACACAAATAAGGAAGCTGAAGAATTCTTAAAAAAAAGAGCTGGTATAAGTAAAACCACTGACTTTAACAAGCCTTATCTGATCATGGATATCATAGATTTTGTTTGACGCTGTGATTTGTTTTTGTTCCACTTTTTTGGGGGTTTTGGTTTTGATCTTTCTCTTAGATTTACTAGGTTGTTCATGCTTGTCTGAAGGGAACATTCGGACCCTGTTGCAGGCGAGCTCATGCAGACATTTACACAGCTTTAAAGTTACTCAACAGGAAGTGTGACAACAGGAAGCAGTCTAACAATACTGCCCTATGACCCCGTTTCTGTGTGTGTGTGTGTGTGTGTGTGTGTGTGTGTGTGTGTGTGTGTGTGTGTGTGTGTGTGTGTGTGTGTGTGTGTGTGTGTGTGTGTGTGTGTGTGTGTGTGTGTGAGAGAGAGAGAGAGAGAGAGAGAGAGAGAGAGAGAGAGAGGGAGAGAGAGAGAGAGAGAGAGAGAGAGAGAGAGAGAGGAAAAGAGATAGTGATAAAGAGAGACTGGGATTTTCACACACTTGAACGTAAATAATACAGTAAAAAAAACCTCCCACACAATAAAGTCCTTCAGTATATTCCCTCTGTGAGATTGGTACAGTGGGAAAAGTACTGTGTTTTATATATATATATATATATATATATATATATATATATATATATATATATATATATATATATACACATACATACTTACAGCACATTCCCACTGTGCAAGTAGCCTTGAGATCAAGGAGATGGTCACAGAGGAAACAGATGCTGTCGACCTTTTTTGTTTGGGGGAGGGGAATTAAAGATAGCAACACAAATGAGAGGGTACAGTGAAAGGGTAAGCGGTAAGCACGCACAGTTCGAGATTAAAAAAAAATAATACAATGTTACAGATTTATCTTCATATAATGCCTAGAATGTAGATCATTTTTGCTATATTTTTCACAGAATATAATAGCAATTGTAAGGTGAATATAACGCATTTAGGTGCCATGCAGGGCTTTGCACACATATTCACACCTGTTAGATTGTTTTCCCACTTCATCTCGTGATATAACCACAAACCTCAATGTTCTGTGTTGTTATTTTATGTGCTTGAACAACACAAAGTAGAACACTATTGTGAATTAAAAGGATTTGTGACCTTTCAGAAGGTTTTTACAAATAACGCTTCGTAAACCCCAATCAGCCAGTAAATTGTAAAACCACCTTTTTGCAGCAACTCTTTTGGTTTATGTCTACTAGTTTTGCGCATGAAGAGATTGAAACCCTTAGCCACTGAAGTCTGTAAAATTGGCTCCAGCTCTGTCTGTCAGCTCAGTCAGAACATTTGTATACTGGATTTTTAAAGTGTTGTCACAGATTCTCAATTGAATTGAATTTTAATTGGCTGTTCTAACACATGGATATGTTCTGATCTTAACCATTCCATTGAAGTTCTGCCTGTATTCTTAGTTTTCTTACACTGCTGGAAGGTGAACCTTCACTCCAGCTTTTGCAACTTCTCAAAGGTTTTGTTGTGTATTTAGCTCAATCTATTTTCCCATCAGGTTTGACCAGTGTTCCTTTCCTTATTCAAGAAAAGTATCCATCCCCAGTGCATGATGCTCCCATCACTATGTTTTACTTTGGAGTCGGTGTGCTCAGGGTCATGTGCAGTTCTGCCACATGTAGTGTTTTGCATTGGCCAAATAGTTCAATTTGGTTTGAACTGTGCAGAGTACCCTGTTCCACAACACTTGCTGTATCTATACAGAATGCTTTTCTTTTGACCTTCAGTGGAGTGCTGATAAATGCCAAAACTCCTGACCTTTAACCTTTGTCATGTGTGCAGGTCTTCACCACCTACTCTAATGAAGACTACGACCGGCGCAATGATGACGTTGACCCCATGGCTGCCTCAGCCGAGTATGAGCTTGAAAAGAGAGTTGAGAAGCTGGATTTGTTTCCTGTTGAGCTGGAGAAAGGTTTGTACACAAGTTTAAAGTCGCTAAGAGTCACTCAGTCAAGTCTCTTATGTAACTACACAAACCACATACACACACAGCTAAACTGACAGAGTTCCTTGAAAGGACATTCACCGTCTGCCTGCTTGTAACTCTTATCTTCTTATGAGATTAAAATTAGCGTGGATTAGCCTAATTAGCAGCCAGTAATTCTGGAGGTAATAGATTAGGTCCAGCCTGCATGTGTGATGGCTACGTTCTAATATTAGAAACAACAGCAATGTATATTAGTATACTGACAACAATACTAATCATATTGTTAGCACAGTAAAATGTATTAGCGTAGTAGTAATAGCATAGTAGCTACAATAGGCTACTGACACTAAGGTAATCAGATTTTTTTTAAATGAAAACCGGTGACCTCTCAGGCTTGTAGTTTGTAGTTATACCCCCACCCCTTGCTAGCACTGCTAGCATGTACTGTATTAGCATATACAGTAACAGTACTAATAAGTGTTACAGCCAGAGAGCCTAGAGGAAGGTCATTGAAGGAAATGGATGGATGGAGTGAAAAGTAAAAGCCCAGGGAAGACTAACAAGTATTAGCTAAAACTAGCTAATACTAGCTAAAGTGAGAGCACATTTTTTGCAGAATAACTACAATACTAGCATGTATTAGCATAGTAGCTATAATACTAATGTGTATTAACATATTGCCTGTTATAGTTAAATGTATTTTTATTTGCTCATAAGGGCTTTATTTTTCTGCATGAGGTGTTTCATGTGTGGCGCGAGTGCGTGTGAAGTCAAAAGAAGTTGCACGTGTCACACGCTCATTGCGTGAGACTTGACAACTTGGATAGAGCTGTAAATATACAACGAAGCCCAAATGGTCTGCGAGTGATCCGTTCACTGCACTGACCAATCAGAGCTCAGTCTAAGCTCCGCCCTCTGTGGATCAGCTTTGGCTGTTTTTCCACAGCTCCTGTTGCTCTTAGCATTGACATGGCGCATGCTGGCCACCCCCAAACGCACGCGTCAAACATTTCATGTCACTTGATAGTAGATATTATACTAGCATATTTAGCTACACAGTGTTAGCAAATTTTCAGCAATACTAGCATTTATTATAATACTAGCTAGAATTAGAACATATTTTAGAATATTAGCTACAATACAAGAAAATTATTGAAATATTAACAACAATGCTAACCTGAATCACCATAGTAGCTACAATAGAGTAGAACAGAAATATCGTATTTTCCCACAGTGGGGATATTCAGGTACTAACATATAACACAATAGCTACAATGCTAACATATATTGCATTTTGAAAAACAGTAGTAACATTTATTAACATAGTAACTGTATAATGCTAGGATGCATTAGCATAGCAGTTACAGTACAAGCTTGTATGAGCACTAAAAAAGGAAACTAATGGTAAAAATTAAGTACACCTTTTATAGTAACAAGGTATGTGGCAGGATTCGGAACATAAAAAAGTCTTGTCCAACAAATTACTACCAGGTCCTAAAATTAGGATGGTTCAACCTCAGATCAACAAAAAGGGACATGTTTCAGTATGTGCAAAAACTAAAGGAGGAAATGGTTTATAAACACTAAATGTTTTTTCCTTGCCTCTAAAAATGTTGAAATGAATAGAGGTTAACAAAGAACAGCTGAAGCTTGGCTAAAATCAGACCATACAACTAGGGGTGGGCGATATATCGGATATACTCAATGTATCTCGAGTTTTCCTCGGCGCGATATTGAAAATGGCTTTATTGCAACCATCGCGTGCACATTTTCATGGCAAGATTGAGCCGTTGTATTTAATTCACTGTGAGTTTAGTTTCTCCCACATTCTGTGAACGCATCAATCCTCCAAGCCAGAAAGCGATCTGGCGCAAACACGCACACACAACAACATACCCGTGCGATTACTTACGTTGACGAGACAGCGAGAACCATTGCGACAGCGGGAGTTTCAGGCAGTGGTTTGGA
This sequence comes from Fundulus heteroclitus, assembly GCF_011125445.2. Lineage (NCBI taxonomy): Eukaryota > Metazoa > Chordata > Actinopteri > Cyprinodontiformes > Fundulidae > Fundulus > Fundulus heteroclitus. The sequence continues at coordinate 32,457,648 of NC_046376.1, read as the reverse complement.
TTTCACAAGAAGGATGTCGAACAAAATGCGGTAATTTGCAAAACATGGCGTAACACCATTGCCACAAAAGGTAGCAGTAGCACAAATTTGTTCCAAATAAAAAGTCATCCAGTGCAACTCTTGTAATTTCCGCGTGTCGACCCCTGAAACCTTATTTCAGGTTTATTTCGTGTGAGATTTTTCCTTTGTGTTCCTTTTGGCCACTGGGATGTTCTGTTTTTTTAAGGTCCAGTGTTGATCACGAAAGAGCTCTAATGTGACAATATTGTAATTTGTGAAAAGCTTCTATGTGCAGCCGTGGTTAAAAAGTGGCTAAAATATAACATTTTAAATAAATTTTTATTTCGCAATAAATTTTTCAAACAAAAAAAAAATTGACACTTTAATATGAGATATGCCAATGCAACTTTAGCCACTATTTGGCTAAAAACATTTGTTTTTCAAGGTTATTTGAACATATCGTGATATATATCGTGTATCACAATATAGCCCAAAGATATCGTGATATTAGATTTTCTTCATATCGCCCACCCCTACATACAACCACAACTCTGTACAACAGAGAGGGAAAAAAAAAATAAAAGCTAGCTGTTGCAAACGTTGTCAAACTCTAGAGCTCTGGCTGATTGAAATGTTGTGGTGGGATGTGTGCAGAAACATGTGCCCACAAACCTCCCTGAGCTAAAGACACATTATCAGAACTCATCACACTGACAGAGGAGAGCAGAAAAAAAATAGTTTTAGTAACTGCTGCCCACAGTTTTTCTAAAACTTTCTTTTTATAAAATAAATATTGATATATTGGTGAATTGCTGTTTATTTCAGGCTGTTAAATATGAGATTTTGCAACTGAAGTGTTTTTACTTTTTAGTAGATACCAGCTCCATATAAATAAAATAAATAAGTGTCTGGTTCATGCAGGGGATTTATTAAGTAAGATGTGCATCACCGTGTCTTCCTCCGTTTGTGTGACCCTCAGACAGTGATGGCCTGGGCATCAGCATCATCGGCATGGGAGCAGGAGCTGATATGGGCCTGGAGAAACTGGGGATCTTCGTGAAGACTGTCACTGAGGGTGGAGCTGCTCACAGAGACGGAAGGTACCCTCCCCTCCTGTCTGTACTCGTCCGGAGACTTGTTTCAACTAGAATGGTATCGACAAGCTGAGTGGAAAAATTATGTTTACAGTGCTTTGCAAAACTATTCTAACCGCATTTCCACATTTCGTCACGCTACCCCCGCAAACTACAACATACGGAAATTTTGGATTTTGTGTAATGAGCCAGAGCAAAGTAGAGCATAGCCGTGCTGTGGAATTCCAAGGATACAAGATATGAATTTTTTTTTTATATATTTCTCTTTGTAAAAATAAAATAAATTGCAAATCATGTATAGTTTAATTTCTACTTCGTGATTATATTGGCTTATCAGTACTCTACACTGTACACGCCAGAGATCAGAAGTTAATCTTCCAAGTCGGTCTCATTGGCCCCTCACACTGCAAAAACGGAACTAAAAATAAGTTAAATGTTCTTAAAATTAGTGTATTTGTCCTTGATTTGAGCAGGTAAATAATATGATTTGCCAATGGAATAAGATTTGTGCACTTAAAATAGGAACAATTCATCTCCATCATCTTATTTCAAGTGTAGGATGTCTAATTATCTTATATTAGGGGTTAGAATACTCATTCCATTGGCAGATAATCTTATTTACCTGCTCAAATCAAGGACAAATACACTAACTTTAAGAACATTTTACTTATTTTTAGATCAATTTTTGCAGTGCAGAAGTCATACTTCCTTCCTTTCTGATACTGGGACTTAGACCAGGTGATTTGGAAAACATGTTGAAAATATTCTTCAAAGTTATTCTGTGATTGCATGTTTTTTTTTAAATCAAAAACATCACTATACATACCGTTGGTTTGTGTGTTGTCTGCTCCGTGCTTCCAGGATCCAGGTGAATGATCTGATAGTGGAGGTTGATGGGACCAGTCTGGTTGGTGTCACTCAGAGCTTCGCTGCCTCCGTCCTCCGCAACACCTCAGGCACAGTCAAGTCGGTCTCATTTGGTCAACGCATTTTTGAAGCCGACTGAAGAGCTGTACGCTCCAAACGTGTGGGTTAAATGTGTTTAATTTTTCTTTTAGGTTTGTTATTGGCAGGGAGAAGCCGGGGGAGCAGAGCGAAGTGGCTCAGCTGATCCAGCAGACTCTGGAGCAGGAGAGATGGCAGAGAGAGATGATGGAGCAGAGATACAAACAGTACATGGACGAGGATGAGGAGGTAACGGGGCAAGGCAGGCAGCATGCAACCAAAGCACAGCACTGCACGTCCAGCCGCATAACTCCTCCGGCTTTTCATGTCTGTATTTCTAAAGCGGGCCCCTGAGTCAGCTCTGGAGAGCTGAGAGCAGCTTTCTTGTATGTGGCGGTTACGGCTTCTGGTAACCACAGGAAATTAAAAGTGTCCTTCCAGTGTGTGTTTGTGTAAAGACAAAATGTCGTCTGTGTGCAACGGCACACGGTCTGTTCTTTTTCTCAGTCCACTCTCTCCACCTTGTGGTCAGAAAAGGGAACGAAATCCTAACAATTAGCATTTAAATTGCCTTTGAGTTACTTAATGCCAAGGAAATTAACTATTTCAAATGCGTTGATAGTTCCAGCTGCTTGCTCATTTACCCTCTGAATGGGCTATGGCAAAATAATCTGAATCTTTCCTGTCAATACTGCAAACTGAGTGGTGAAAAGCAACTAAATAGCTTGTTAAAAGATAATTTTCCTTCGGGATAACCCTATCACAGTCCAAAAAAGGTTTAAAAAAAATAAAACAACTGGATTTCTATTTTAAAGCTGTTTTATTTTTTACACCTTTTTTTTTGATTGATCACGACCTGGATAACTGAGAATCTTCACCAACAACCCTACCACAGATTCCACAATTCAGACAAATGTTAGACACAAGTCTATTTTACTTATTTATTTATTTTGCCAAGAAGCAGTTGGGATGATGAATCCAGGGTGATGTGCAGTGTTTTCTTTTTCCACATATAGCATTAGGCGAGTAAGCCGGAAAAATACACCTCGGTCTCATCTCACCGGATCGCAAATTGCAATTAAATAGACCCTTAAATTAGAATGAATTTGTATGCGCAGGAAATGCAAATTTGTTCAGCCATGGTTTTGCCATAAACACATTGGGAATCCTGTAATCCGCCAGGTAAATACTTAGTTTCTTTAAAACCATACGACCCAAGCACATGGCAAACCTCTTCTGAAAATTACACCTTAGTGACTTTGGCACCAAGAGCAAAAATAGACATTCATCCTTGCTGTGAAAAAGAGGACATCAATATAGACCTCTTGTTTGTTGTGGTCCATAAATACTCTCTGATATCAAGCTTGTCTCTGTGTCAGAATACAGAGGTGTAAGCTGAGCTGAAAATCCATTAAGATGATAGCATCTTGACTTTATAAACTGAACGCTATTCTGTTAGTGCGCTCAGTAAAGCTGACCATCAGCCTGTTAATGTGAGGCTAACTCACTTTGTGATGTAGAGCAGGAAAACGGGATAAATGGTCAGGAGATTGCCATTAATCATTTGGGTGCTTTACCTTCGCTTTAAATATTCTGTTGTTGTTGTTTTAAATAAGAGAATAATTGAACTTATAACCTCTCACCCTAAGTCAGGATAGCCTATTTTGAGCTTGTTCCTAAGTAAAGCTAACCCTGCATTGTGTTTTTACTCAGATAAAAGATTAATCATTAAATTATCACACACTTCTCTGTTCAGTGTCAAACAGAAAACATGTTCCTTTTAGTGTCTAAATGCAATGCAGGGAAATGCATAGTTTTTTAGCCCTCATTGCTGACAGAGTCCAGCTTAGTCACTGAGAACAACAATAAGCAAACGCCACTGGTTTTCCTACTTTTAACTGGAACGCACTCAAGTTGTGTTTGACCTCTTTCCTGATCGCCGGTCTGAATTCTGACGAAACGGGAAATGCAAGCAACTGCCATTTGGAGTAAAATTAGGCTTAGCAGGCGGCATACAGGATTGATACTTTCAGTTTACTTACGCAATTTCTCATTTTTTGAACTAAGACTAAATGTCTCTTCTTTATGTTCTGTCCACGAGCAGACTGGCGAATATGCTACAGACGAGGAGGAGGAAATGAGTCCCATGTTTCCCAACTCCATTGAGGTTTTTGACCTGGCAGAGAACCAGGACACGCTGTCTCCCGTGGAGCTGGACCCTGAGAAGTTAGCCCACAAATTCAAGGAGGTATGTTTGGCTTTCAGCCTCTTTATTCAATAAATGTAATCGTTTCAGTCATTGGTTTGCTAATTTTCTTGTATTTTCCTACATGTGTTTTTTGTTTGCCCCTGAACTAAATCAAATATCCTGCTGTCCCTTTGTCGATGCAGCTCCAGATTAAGCACGCAGTAACGCAGGCAGAGATCCAGCTGTTAAAGAGGAAGGTGAGCCCGCTTTATTTTCACTTCGCCTCTGCTGGATGAAACGAAAAAGATCCCAAGCGTGAGGTTACAGAGGGGCTAGCACACGAGGATTGGCTCTCTGTCTGTTCTCAACAATGACTTAACGCTGGTTCTCCCTCCCACATACCACCTCCTTCCTCCCACAATGACACCCCTTACCTCCAGCTGGCTCATGCCGAGCAGGATAAGCTGCGTTGGCGGATGGAGCGCGCTCAGTTGGAGCAAAACATCAGAGACAGCAAGGAGAGGATGGAGAAGCTCGAGGGCTACTGGATGGAGGCGCAATCCCTGTGTAAGGTAATTTCTTAGAGAATACATGAAAAACAAAATCCACTCAATATTTTTTCGCTCATAATGTCAGAGCCCTCGCGCCCTGCATTAGCTGGATTCTGCTCCTTTAAAAACGCTCAGCATGTGCTTTTAGGCCGTGGATGAACACCTGAAGGAGACCCAGGCCCAGTACCAAACACTAGAGAGGAAATACAACAAAGCCAAGAGAATAATTAAAGAATACCAGCAAAAGTAAGAGAAGAGAAAATCCTGATTTTAGATTACAGCTGCTGCTAAATGACAAAAATGCGTGCAATCAACATGAAATCAAAGAAGCATGTGTATTTGGGATTTGTAGGGAAATTGAGTACCTGAAAAAGGAGACCGCTCAGCGGCGTGCACAAGAAGAGTGCGAGGCGACACACAAAGAAGAGACGGACAACCTGCAGGAACAGGTCTGTGACATGCTCGTACTTTATCCGCCTGCTTCCGTACACACCACAGGTGTAGAACTCCTTACTGCTGAACCCCAAACTGCACATAAACATGCCGTTCCCGACTAGCAACAGGTCTGTTAGCCGCTTCGTGCCGTTCCCTGTTAGCGCTACGTCTTCGCCTGTTCGCGGCTGCTCCCGGGATACAATCGCTCCCAGTTTATGAAGTTGTAATTTGTTCCGATTTTACGGTTGCCACTCACTTCATGGCTCTCTAGATAAAGGCAACATGACAGATAAACTTTCCTTTCGCAACAAAGATGCTTAGGGCCGCCTCCCTTTTAATATCGCCCTGGGTAACTGCCCATACTGGCCATATCAAAAACCACCACTGGGTATAACTGACATTTGTGACATCACAGGGTGAGGCTTAACATGGTAACATATTATTATTATTTCAAAATAATTAATATTAATTATCAGTTCTAATTATGTTTTGAGTAAAAAAATTTTAACGATTTTGGTAAGCTTCTTACAGAGTAATTCTGAGAATATGGAAAGCTCATATTACCTGATTAAATTGTCAGACTCTCAGCTTCATTAGAGGTTACCAGCTGGATGGTTTTGAGTTAGATTCAGCTATGAATTTATCCATGCGCTTTTCAACAGGATAGTGACCTAAGCACAATCCTTGACACAACTATGAGACTGTGTCACAGAGATGTGTTGGACAAATGTATAAGGAGAATTATGCTGAGATGTACAGTTGTTTAACAAAATACCTGCACCAGTTTAAATAACTGACAAGAAATATCCACCTAACATGCTGAAACAAACAAAGGGATTACAATCTTCATTCAGGAAGGCCGTTCAACCCAAAGTAAAGTTACATTATATTCCTTGTACCCAATCAACTTTCAATTGTACCAATCAACTAAATTTTGCTGCATGAATTGACAGACTGGGATGGTTGAGGAAAACATACAAGTGGACCGGGATAGATATTTAAAGCATTGGGTAAAAATATACCCTAAAAAGTATAATATCCAAAGCTAAGAGATGTTAAACACAAATGGGAAGGAAAAGGTGTCCGTGGTTGGGACCAAGCTTGACTATCAGGACATTAATAATAATGCATCTTCCAAAGAAGAAGCTCAATACTGCTCAAAATTCAGAACAGAAGTAGAAACTCTCATCTTTTCCACTGTTAGGTGACAAAGTTGAAACGTGATGAACAACCTCCAATCAAAGATAGCTTCATTTCACTTTAGATACGCCATGTATACCAACCGTACAAAACTGTATATCTGTGTTCCCCTCCAACCCACCCCTGGTCATGGTAGGTCAAGCTGAGATTCCTCAGATTCTGATCTCCAGCTTTCTTGGTGCATCTCTAATGTTCTTGCCAAAATCAGAGACCTTTTAATTACCTAATAGGACTCAAAGGTATAAATATTGATAATTCCTGTGTGTTATTTAATTGCTACCCAACTAAGAACAACACCAAGAATAAATCCAGTGGTTCTGGATCGGATTATTAGATTTTTTCATGATTTTCAGTTTTGCCTCTTTTTTTTAAAAAGGCAAACCCGCCATCCCGACCGACCAACCCAACACTAGGCTATAAAGTCAAACCATACCTAAAGTGATTTGATAAAGTGTGTGATTTGACCATAAATTAAGCTTAAATTGTGTTTTTTCCCCCCAGATAACAGACCTGGAGACCAAAGTGGATGCCTTGAAGAGCCCTACACCATCCTAAACTGCTGCTACGTCCTACCTCCTGTCTGTGACCAGAAGAGGACATGCTCAGCCTACATTCAAGACCAGGCCTATGTTAAACTGCAATTACCCATTTTCTGCACGGACAGACCGTCAAAAAAACTAAACTGGCAAACGTAATAAGAGAGGCTGAGGAGGAAGCGACCCCTCATCCTTTCCCAGAATGCACCACCTATAATAACCGGAATCCTCCTTTTTTTGTGTCTTCCTGTCAACCAGCTTGGCAATCAACAAAAACCACAATCACTTGACTCCTTCCCCATCTGTGGATGACCTGTTGTTGTTTTTTTTCTTTTTCCCCTCCCCTCATCAACAGTCTCTTACCAGGTTCTAATCATAATTACATTTTTTTAAAGCGCTTTTAATACCCAGGCTCGTCACAAAGTGCTTTATAGACAGTGGGCATGAATGCGGAACGAGAGAGAACAAAGGACAAATGATTGTTGCTTGTTGAACTCAGTGAACCACGTGTTTTGCTTCTTTCTTTTTTTCCCCCCCACCCGGGGAGCTCTGGGGAGGATCCTTATGAAGGGGACGAGTTCTTCTTCAGTTCTTTGGCAGCGATCTATTGACTCAACGGCTGCTGAGACGAATGGTCTGCTAAACTGGCCAATGAACAGACAGAGAATCTTGCTAGGAAAACTTTACACAACGTTTATACGGAAAAAGCCAAAAGACCGCTGGTAGTTAAGTAATAAATACAATAAAAAAAAAAAGACGCATTTCTCATCAAAACCTGTGAAACTGCAGAGAGCCTTGGAAACCCGTGTCTGTGGTTTCCCTCCTTCAGCCTACACTAGGATAGGGTGTGAGCTGCAGAGGCACGATGGTGTATATACTCTCTATACATTTATTTAAAAGCTTCTAAATGGCTGAGGCAGTTCAGTGGATCAGCTAGATGAGAATAAAGCTGTGCCATGACGGGAATGATGACCCCCTCACTGCTGGGAGGGGGGCGGGGCTTCAGTATTTCTCTGTTTCATCTCCTTTCTATCGACATCAGTGGCAAACAGGGTGTGAGCGGTCGTATTCTGTGTGGGTAAAGCTTCTTCTGGTGTATGTTGTTGGTGTCTGCAGTATCTGTGGGCTTACAGGCACACCAGCCTCCGGCTCTTCATTCATTTATGTAACGCCGTTTGAGCTGCTGCTGCTGCTGCAGGGGCAGCTTGTTATCAGGTTTCAGAAATATCCCTCTCTCAAGCCCAGCTCAGTGGCATTCTGAGTTTTATGCTGAGCTGGGAATATTCGGTTTACTCCCACACTCAGATTTACGTTGCTCAAAACATTTCACAGTTGCAGATTTGCTGCAAATAATAGATATTTTCTTTGCAAAAATAATTCTGCATAGAGTGTCAACACCCCTGGGGTTAAGAATATACACCTTTGTCAGATAATTCAAGGGAATTTCCACACCTTATTTTTTATGTGTCCCGGATAATTCAACTAAAACCAAACAAATTTAATAAAGGGAAACGTATAAAAATGAAAGAGTTGCAACAACCTGGTTTCATACATGTGCACTGTCATAAGCTAATATTTTTTTGATTCAATTTAATCCAACTGGTTAATCTGAAATAAAGTGCAGCTGTCCTTGCAGCATTGTTCTGACATTCCATCCTTTGCATCCTTGTGCTAAAGCCAGAGTTCACTGGGAAGTTACAAGGAATGAAAAGGATCTCGTTGTACGAAGGTACCAGTCCATGACATTACCGATAGAGCGTGGCACAGTGAAGGCAGGGAGGTATAACTGGACAAAATGGGGGACATTACAACAACTAAACATTTATTGGGAAAAAGATGAGACTGAAACTGGTCATGGAGGTTCTCAAGTGGCAGACAGCAACACTGACGGAGCTCCAGGAATGTCCAACAACCAGTGGTTGTGTTCTACGTGTGACAACTATCTCCTGTATTCCCCACATGTCTGAGCAAAGGAGGAGGCTTTTCTTCTAAAGAAAACACCCGGTCCGGCTAAAAATTGCCCAAAATTGAGGAGAAACTACATTTGAACTTTTGGGTTCTAATTCCAACGGGTATGCTCGTCACGAACACAACACCGCATGTGACCAAAAGAACACCATACCAACAGGGAAACACGGTGGTGGCTGTTTCATGATCCTGAGTTACTTTTCGTCAGCTTGAACCGAAGGTGGATTGTCGAGGTGGATCCGGTTGTGAACAGAACCAGTCGGTGTTGGCTCAGGACCGTCCGGTGTCTGCAAGAAAGCTCAAGATGAAGAAGGATTTCATTTTTTCAGCGTCACTGTGGCTCCAAGTGTGCATCCAAATCAACAACAACAAAAAAAGACTTCACCAAAGGAAAACTGAAGTTTAGGATTTGAATTCCAGAGTCCAGAACTAAATCTGACAGAAAATCGTTGGGGTCAGCTGAAATTGGCTGCAGACAAGAGATGTTTTCACATTCTGATAGATTTGGAGAATTCTTCCGAAGTACCCCGGGTAAATATTGTCAAGTCAAGACGTGGGACGCTGATAGTCTTCTACCAAAAAAGACCTAATGACGAAAAAGAATCAAAACGGGGGGTGCACAATGGTACACCTGGGTTATTGCATCTTTATTATTTTTCATTGTTATCCTTCAGACATATTAGTTTTTTTAATTGAATTGTGAGTGATAAATGTCACAATATATACGTGCAAAAGGTTCTGAAATGATTTATCATGGCCCCATTTTTCTCCATGAAGCCTGCCTTTTTAGCTGCCTTTTTAGCTTGTATGCACACTATCTAGAGCCACTGTAAGTAAAAATTGTTACTGAGAAAGGTCTGCATCCATTCCATAGCCATGCACTAGAAACATCTGGTCAGTAATACAGATTTTGTTTAAAGAAAAAAACACAATTTTTGAATAATGTTCTCCTGTACTGCTTCTTCACTGGCTCCTACCAAGCTGCTTTAATCATCTTTAAGCATGTTTTTTAAACAGTCATAAAATTACAAGCTGATTCTTAAACCAAATCGTCAGTATCCTTCCTGGTAGGAGAACCGCAGATTACCTCCAATGTTCAGCTGATGATATGAACAAAAGCTCATAAAAGCAAAGTAAACAGTAATTAACCACTTTTTCTAAAAACAAAAATAGTATTGTCCAAGTGCAACATGGCAATACTAGCAGATATGTGTTGTAACTATTAAACAAGTTTAAATAAACCCATATCCAAAAAGTATTAAATACCAAAAACCTAAATGCTGCCAGTTGTCTAGTTTGAAGCAATAGCTCTAATTTTCCCAGCCATTATTTACATATGGGGCCCCTGTGCATAGGAAAAGCATTGAATAATAGGCCCCAGATGGGGTTATCCAAGGTTTACAAGATAACCTCATGTTTATTAACTACACCGTTTTTAGACGGCACAACTCTGGATAAAAAGTGGAACCCATATTGGTCCTAAATGTGTTGTCCAAATTCACCTGATTTTCTTAAAGCCTATTTCAGACCCTGCTAAGACCTAGATTTTGTGTCCACATGTTTTGGCCAAAACAGGTGGTGTTTAGTTAACCCAAATGAGTTCCATATAAAAAGCCCATTGTAGGCTCACATAGGACCCACCCAACCTGAGTAAAATCCATGTGGGTCACACTCTCACATGCACATTAGTTGGGTTTTTTGGTGTAGTGCTCTATCGAGGGTTATAAGCTGTCAATATCTTACCTGCAGTAGATTATTCCCTTAGCATCTTTACCTCAATACGTTTTTTATGGCTAGCCACAGTTGGCCCAAGAGGTAAACAAAATTCTACCATCATGAAACAACTTGAATATGCCGTAACGGTTCGTGCAAATAACTATAGACTCCTATGTAAATTATCGTAGGCCCTATATTGTATGTAATTACTACAGGTAAGATACAGACTGCTGATAACCCCTTCAATGAAACCTGCTTGAAAAATCTGAATTATTTCTTGAAAAGATCCGTTTCTCGTTTCGATTATTGGTTGTAGTGTTAAAAATGCCTACGGACGAACATTTTTGAACAGACTTGAGTATACTTTAACAGACAAATGGTAACATCCTTTTGCATTTCAATATTTAAACATTTAGTGTAAAAACAGGTTGAAATTGAGCCCCCTCAAAACTACCGTCCAAATTTGTGGATTAATTTACAGAACATGTAAGGTGCTCATAACGCTGAGTAACGAACTGTTGAGCTCAGTAAACCCGATATTATTTCAGCATGCCGTGTTGAGTTCCTGCATGTAGCTGAGCTTAGCTAGCCTGCATGTTGCTACAAGACAAACATGCTAGTAGCAAATGATTTCATTTCTGGGGTAACAAACTGCAGCTGTCACAAAAAATGGCATCTAATAGTTTCTTTATGTTCACATTTAAATTCATATATGTCCTTAGTCGTTAGCTATCAACACTTATGTAAAATGCCGTCTAAAAATGACTTTAAATCCATTTTTGAACCAACAATTGTCTTTTCCCGTTAGCTAGTTACGTCTTATGGTAACAGGACTAACAATTCTTTATCTTGATTTTTTGAATCAGTAACATCCCTTACCCACTAACTGGTAAAACCTCATTATGCTAACAGGCATCTAAATACTATGTTTTATCTATTTTGGAATAAGTATCCATCCTTAGCCGCTAGCTAGAAAAACATATTAACCTAACGGACCATGGTGGTTTCATTTTTGGGTCACATTAGTTTGGGGAAACCTTGATGAAGCACCCGTGTGTATTCTCCAGAAAATCCTGTGCGTGTAAACACTCTATCGTTAGGGTTAAAATTAGACAATCCCTGTGCCAGTGTTCAGCCTCCGGAGCTCGATTCTGTGATAACTACATGAAAGAGGGAAATAAGGTCGCTTTTAGGAACCCTCTGGTGGCGTCTCAAGCGTATTCCCATGGTTGTTAAAAAAAGAACAAAAACTGTCTGTGTTCTGATAAATGGAAAACAGATGCTTGCAGTATTCAAAATCGTGCACTAAGAGATAGTCGTTTGAAATGTTGAGTCACTTAGCTTCTTAAATGCTGAGAATAGACTAATGGGCCTTGTCACACTGCTGTTACAGTACAGTCTGTATGTTTTTACAGTTATATATATATATATATATATATATATATATATATATATATATATATATATATATATATATATATATATATATATATATATATATATATATATATATATATATATAACTGTCCAGATGTTACGGTATCCACTGGCGATTAGTTATTTGTGCGGATTGTCAAACGGTGCTTTAGGACGGTGTAGAAGCATTAGATGGAGTTGCTGCTGTCTATAAGAGCAGCAGGTTTCTTGTTTGTTTTTTAAAATCATGAATGTGTTTATCTGGATAAATATAGCTTGCTGGCAAGCTCTGATGAGGACACGTTACTGTCAGTACAGTAAGAAATTTCACTAGGCCCATTTTGTTTCAAATGAATTAAATCTGTTCTTTTTTTCTGTTTGACATTTACAAAAATGTTCTGAAATCATAAATATGTCAGTAAAGGAGTTCTCCCTCTTCTAATATCCAACGATACAAAAGTCAAAAACACATATTTACAGCTAGGTATTTGCTTTAAAGATCCTTACAGTAGAAAAAGTGATATTGTAGTATTCGTGTGTGTTTTCAGAGACTTTAGGTGACATGCTTGCTTAAGCAAAGAACAGTTGGGGAATTTAGATAGAAATGGGACTATGACCGTCATATTTCTCTTTGACTACTTTTTTTTTTTTGTTGTTGTCAAGGAGAGACTCCACACTTGCTGTACACGACGTACACAGTTGGGATTTTGTAACTATTTACACCAAGTATTTGTTAAGAGAACTGCAGTAATGTTTAAGTATTAGTCGTGCTGGATGGGAACAAAATGTGTTCGAGAGAATTTCTTTTTTTTAATAGAATGAAAATCAGCCATAAGCAACTCACTTGAGTCCTGTTATGTCTTTAGTATTTTTATTACAGTTTCATCTCTATTTTGAACTAATGTGAGCTGTACAATAGCCGTTGTATCACCAAAATCGTGGTCACTTTGGGTTTAACGTCTAAACACAGAAAGTGATCAGTTTGCCTTTTAATGATGTATTAGTTAACATGCTGCTTTTGCCTCTATGAAGCCTTTACATGTGTTTTAACCGAAGCTGTCGGCCATGACCCGTCATTGTCTGCCCATTGCTCATGTCTGCATTGAAAACGATAAACTGAATAAAATGAATCAAATGAAGCTGTTGTTTTTGCCATTGAATTCACCCTAAACTTTTTTTTTTCACCTTCAAACAAGGATGTATAAAATTTCCATGGAATCTTTTTGTGTATAACCAAAATCTGAAAAAAAAAAAAAAGAGCATCATGGATAACATGCCTTTATTATTGGATAACATGCATTTATTATTGCTTTAATTCTTGTACTTCAGGAAGATTACAGAATGGGCACAATACAACGTTTTGCCATTAATTAGTCAGGCTTTCAGCTCAGGTAGCCAGTCTGCAGTTGACTGCTTAGAAGAAATGCAGTTTATAAGTGGCTTTGGGCTTGTTTTTTTTCCTTAAGTCTGTTTTAGGAGAAGTCACGGCAGGTAGAAATACTACACTTTGGTGCGATAGCTTGCTTGTTACACTGATTTTGGCCTTGTTTGTCTCACAGTATCTGGCAACCATAATCACATGTTTTGTCAGAATCCATAATTTCTTTGCAAGAAGAACAGCAAGAAGGGCCTTGATCAGTGTTAGCCTGCTGCTTACATTTTCACGTGATACCGTGATTGGCTAAAACCAACCTTTGGCAGGTGGGCACTAGGTGTTGCTTCACCCAATCAGCTCAGAAAATTCTGCTCAATGTTCCTCCTTTCCTCAATAGGAGCAGGCCCAGACTGATGACGTGCAAAACGGAGAGTGCTAGGCATGATCAATCTGGCTTGTCAGGTTATAAAGTTCAGGCATTAATGTCAGATATTTCTACATTGGGCTGGCTTTAAAGCAGCACCGTGCAAATTTTGACCCAGGTGTTGGCTTTATCTGAGATCTATTAAACTAGGAGGAAAAGAAGATTCAAGAAAGAAAAAAAAGAAAGCTCACGAGGGAGAAGGGAAGAAAGAATACAACGACAAGAAAGAAAGGGAAGAAGACAACAGAAGACTAACAGAAAAGACAGAACCTTTTTACACTGAGAGAAAAAAAAAGTCTGGAAATACAAATGTTTTTTCATACTTCTGTAAAATGTTGAAATTCCATATTTCCCCAGACTGCTCAGAGCCCCGTAAATAGCACATCTGAAGAGTTCATAACCTCTTCTCACCGACCAAACGCCGGACTGGTGCAATTCATTCAGAGCAGAGTTGGACGTCTTTCTCCAAAATAAAAGAAATTAAACCTGTGGAAGAATTATGGCGTCTTGAATTACCATAAGATGACACTCTCTGCAGTTACATTACTCAGTTTAGAGATTTTTTTAAAACTCCATTCCCATCCTGCTCAGTATGTGGTGTTCGATGGGTATACGTGTGTGCTCTTCTCATCGCCAAAATTAATCATTGTCATATTTACACACCGGAAAAAAGTCATAATTACTGAAATCAACTGAATCCCTGAAAAATTATGAAATAACAATAAAATGTGCCAATATATTTAGAGATGGAAATATATTTTTATCTATTACTTCCTAACATGGAAATTATCTTCACAAAAAGCATGTATTCAAACTAAAGGTTGTTTTTTTTCTCAGAGGTTGTGTTAGTCCCAAAAAATAGAAACCTTTCCTTTAAATGAGGCCGGTGCTGCGTTTCCTCCACCTGCATCGTGACATTTTGCTCACATTCCACCAGCCAAAAGAACACAAAACGACACGCCTTCTTTTTATAACATTTATTCATTTTTGGTGCAGAAAATAAATAGAAAAACAAATTAGTTTGAAACATCTGACAAGGTAACAAAGACCTGCTTCAGTCAAGTTTGGCGTGTCAGGAAAGGCCCGTTTATCTGCTCCAGAACCTCATATTAAAGCAAACTAAACTGATCTCTTCCACACAGATCCAAGGATCAAGTATTTACCCATTTTGACATCATCGAAAACAATCTGACCAGAGACTGACAATCATATGTAACATTGTTTTTTATTCTCAGACCTTCAAATCTAGAATTGTAAAACACACTTCCTCAGATTTAGAACCTTCATTTATGGCAGAACCCAGAATTAAACACGTGGAAGCGCTGGAACGATGGCACAATGAGTTACGTGAATTACTAATGAAAAACCTTACAAGTGCCCAGGCCATTAAAACTTGATTTCCAGTTAAAACGGGAGAAATTTTCCGGTAATTCCAGTTAAATAATAATTAAAAAAAAAAAACATTTGACAACAGAAGAATCTAACACTATGGCAACTAGATATAAGGCTAGCTGGAATCTAAACCATCAATCAACCTAAAAATGTATTTAAAAAGACATTTGAACTGAAATATACTCAGCATAGGTCAATGAGCTTGAACCTGCATAATCCAGGGGCTTCAATAAGCAATTAGTGACCTTAACAGATACCCAGCGAACCCGTGAAGGTTTGTGTGTTCCAAACCCTCCAGAAGGCACCGACATTCGCACTACGAAGTCTAATTAGTCAAATCAGAAGGAGACATTCATTGCAAGTAATTACCAAACAAACGTTTCACATTAGTTTCAGAGTGGGGGAAAAAGTAGTAGGCGAGTAAAGAAAGGGTTGCAGGTGCGTATTGTCTGGACACTGGGAAGGCTTGAGAGTATTAGACTGATCTGTGTTTAAGCAAGCATGCAAAAAAAGCAAATCACTTAAAGATTTCCCACATTTTTTTCAAATTACAGCCACAAACGTCAATGTTTGCCATGTTCTTTAACAGATAAAAATATAAAACGTGTTTTCCATTTGTATTCAGCCTGTGAGCTTTCAGAGCCTGCAGCTGTGATGGCAGAACAAAAGGGGGCGTGGCCTATAAGCTGCAGCATGCACCTGCTGTCTCGGCTGCCATCTTTGATTTGCTTCACATCACTATGTTGCACTCGTTTCACAAAGTCGTCCTCCCCTTACAGCTTATGCTTGTTGTGTGTGACAAAACAGTGTAGAATCTTCCTTCCACTTACTTTGTATCAAATAAAATGTCAATAAAATGCACAGATGTTTGTGGTTGTAACGCGACAAAAGGTGAAACATCAAGGGGTGCCAACAGGGTTTCTGCAGATATGTGTCAGTTTGTAAACTGGATTTGTAATCCTGTTTATGGAAGCCAGACGGCATAGCATTTATGAATGTAACTAGGGTGGTTTTACTATGTTTGTGGGGCACGAGAAGAGCTGGACTTTAAAGGGTAGCCATCTGAAACAAAGACTTTTTAATGTTAGAATTATGCCGTGAAAGATTGTGAACTAAGACATGTATTATACGTTAATTAACCCCCCCTTAAATATAGCAAGACAAGGATGGGTTTTGTCCCCCCAACCCAGTATAAATTTTAACATGACCTGAAACCAACCAATCAAGTAACCTCTGGTTCCCCTCAGGCTGGAGTGTTGGTGGTGGAGGGAAAGGAAAAGCGACATATTAAAGGACCGTTCCCACAGGGATATAAAGTCACAGTGGCGTTGTGACGGGTCGCTCAGTCATCCACACCGATGTTGCGGAACAGATAGGACATGGACTCTCCGTTGTGGATGCGGCGGATCGCCTCCGACAGGATCATGCTGATGTCTACCGTTTTGATCTTTGGGCACTGGAGCTTCTGCAGTTCGTGGGGGATGGTGTTGGTCACCACCACCTGGGTGAGAGCAAAGTAAGAGGTTAACTATGAGGTAGGATGTTACAGCACATCCAACAGAATGACCACATCAGTCCGGAAAGGATTCAAGTTAGGAACTCTGACCTCATCGATGGCGGACTCTTCTATAAACCTCGGGGCATCCGAGGAGAGCAGGCCGTGCGTTGCCATGACGAAGATCTTGTAGGCCCCTCTCTCCTTCAGCGTCTCTGCTGCTGCCACAAAGCTGTCCACGTTGTCGATGATGTCGTCCTGCAGAACAAGCATGTCAACGCAACCTGCTCCAAGATGCAATCAAGTCACAGTGTGGCCCAAATGATTTGCCCAAATCTCACCACTATGATGGCGATGCGTCCCCCTACATCTCCTACCACCGTGATCGGAGGCTTTTCTTTCGGTATCAGCACTGCAGACACAAAACGACGTTTGCATCAGGCAACAATGGCTTTAACAAACAAGGGATGTCGAGACTAGGACAAGGGCTTTACATGGTATCTCCATGCTCGGGTGAATGGCTCCAGTGGTCTTGACGGTGGGTGGCGAATGTCTTCCGTCTACCTGGTCCGACTCTGCATCCTGAGCCTCTCCGTGGATTACAGCTATGCCGAGACGAAGCCGCTCAGCAAACGACTGGGCCCTGAACACCAAGCAGATCCCAAACCAATCCCTGGCTGTTTAGCAAGTCAACCTCCTCTATTTAGATAAACCCTAGACATCAGGAAGAAATATGTGTCTCCTACAAGCGCGCAAAGCTCCTCATGCCACTTGAACCGTAACACATTAAAACTAACAAACAATGCCTTTTATCCAGCATGGACAGCTGGTCTGACTTGATAGAGATAAACGGGAAATTCCTGAAAACTTAAAACTGGGGCGGAGGTTCACCTTCCAGCAGGACAACAACCCTAGACATACCCCCAGCAGTACAATGAAACGGTTTAGAGAAAAGGATGTGGCTGTTAGAATGGTCTGGTCAATGTCCAGACCCTAAAGCCAACTAAGCATCCATGCAATCCCAACAAAACACACTGAGGTTTGTTTTTGCAACAAGGCAAAATCTGAAGACGGTTACTGTACAAGACAACAAGAAAAAGCTTCCCTCTGACCCGCAACACCGGTAGAGGAGACCTTACCTTTTTGCAGAAGCCGGAGATTTTGCAACAATCACAGCGTTTCTGTAGTCAGGGATCTAAGGGTTTATATGGAAAAAGAATGGATAAACCTTTCATACACAAGCGCACTCTCACAAACACCTACAGGTGCTTGGATCCAGGTACTTACAGACTCACTTCTATACAGAAAAACTTATTATATTCAGCTGTCACTTTATACATGTCTTATTAATTAATACTGTATATACTTCAGAGATGGTATCATGGCGCTACTGTATAGATCAGTAATACTTTATCCACTGTTCTTTTTACATCTCTCTTTGCAGGTGAAGAAGCAGACTGGTGTTTTATCATTCTCTCCCTTTTCTCTCATCTTTCTTTCACCTTTTCTCCTTTTTCCCCCCCTTTCTTTCTCTCTTCTACTGTCTTATTGTAGAGTCCATATAACATGAAGTATTCCCAGCATAAATTATAATAAAGCTATTTGCATGTATAAATCAAGCGGAGCACTATGGCGAAAGCGGACCAGCTCCACTTGTGAAAGTAAAGTCTATTGGGCTGTTTTTGAATTTTACACATGATGTGTTGCTTTTTTCTTTCAGCCGTCAGACAGGCTCAGTTGAAGTTATTCATTCTAATCTGCAGGTCAGGGAACAAAGTCTGGAGCTGACTGGGAAATTCAGCTCAGCTGTCTAACAAAAGTCACAGCTAATTCATGATTTAACAAGGAGGACAATTCACACCCCCCCCCCCCCTCCAAAGGGTTTGGAACGTTTTCTTAGTGAATGAAATCATCAATTGAAAGGTGTTTTTTGTAAATACTCAGGTCATATGGAACATATGAAGCAATCACATGTCTGATGTATGTTGGAGCCGGATCGCCGGAGACAGGGACTAGCCCTCCTGTGACCTTGCATGAAAAAGCGGGCACAGAAAATGGATGGATGGGATCTTCATCTAATAATAAAATGTGTTTAATGATCTTAAACATTTCAGCAGAAACACAAGTAATCTTTAAGGGAGCAGAGACCTTTATACACCACGGTAGGCTGAGCAGCCCCTGGAGGAAATCAGGGCGTGATTGTGTTTACCTCCTCTTGAATATACTGAAGCAGAAACGGAGAGGCTCTCAGATTGTCCACTGGAATGTTGAAGAAGCCCTGAATCTCCTTCTGATGGAGGTCCATGGTGATCAGGTGGGTGAGGCCTATGCAAAAAACACGCGTTCATGTTTGACACAGCCCTCCACGCATTTGCCTAACGCGTTGCTGAATAAACTATGTGTGAAGGTGCAGTCCCCTCCTACTTACCAGCTTTACACACCATGGAGGCAATGAGCTTGGAGACGATGGAGCCCCTTTTCCTCATCTTGCACTGCTTGCTGTAGGGGAAGTACGGGAAGACCCCCGTTATACTGCGCGCACACGACGTCCTGCACGCGTACACCATGATCAGCATCTCCATGATGGTGGTGTTGACATCTCTGATACAGACAAACCAAAAAGAAGACGCTCAACATGACATGACTGGCAGGGAACCACGTCGTTTTTAAACTACAGCGCCTTGCAGAACGATATCTACACGTTTAACCCGTTTACCTGTTGTCAAGTTAAACCATAAACCTTCATTTGCTCTGTTGGGATTTTATGCTACAGACCAATACAAAGTAGCGCAGTATTTCACAACATGACTGAAATATGTGTTTAGTCTGTACTTGGTAAAACCATCTTTTGCTGCATTTAGAGCTAGGACTGTTTTATGGTGTGTCTCTACCTGTTTTGCACAGATGCAGACTGACGTTTCCCCCCCATTCTTCTTTGTAAGATTAACTAAATTGCTGAAAGTATCTGCCATGCAAATTATGGAAATAATAATTTCCATAATTTGGCCATGGCCAAACACGGCCATTGCCACGGGTGCAAAGATCCAGCACCAGGCATGCAGACTTGTAAGAGAATGGGTCGCTCTCAGGAGCTCAGTGAATATTCCAGTCAGCTGTCAGCGGTAAGTGGTGCAGACCTTGTAACAATTTATCTGTTAATCTGTGGTACACGGCACCCTGGTGGTCATCAGGGAGAGGAAGGTGATGGTAGAAAACCCCGCTGAAATGTGCCGACTTCTTTTTTTTTTTTTTTTTTAAAAAGTACCTTTTTTATTGTCATGTTTCACCAGCGCTAGCATGAACAACACTGAGGCGTTGAATGCTTATGACCAAGTCGATCTATGATTAAAGTCTGATATGGAGTGAACTTGAATGTCTGAGAGGAATCATGATGCAGTTCGGCTGCAATTCACCACTTTATCATCTGCGTCGCTCCAGAGCCTTTGAGTCACAGCTCTCTGACCTGAGCGGTGAATCCCTGCTGCTCCTCCAGAGTTACTAAGGGCCCAGTGGCTGCAACAGTCAAGTATTTCAATAACTCAGCCTTCTATCAAATAATCCACTCGCTGTCTCCTGCCCCATGCAGGGAGCTGTAGCAGAGCTGGACAGCTGGCTCGCGTGTGCAAACTCGTCAGTGTGGAGCTGGTTATGAGGAACCAGCCACTGCAGGGGGCGGCTTCAGACCTAGGCACTCTGGGAGCAGGGTTCAAATGTAGGCGCTTTAGCAGTCGCGTCATGTGGATGGGACCCTCTATCAGACCAAGACGTTAGTGGGATACAGATAAAGCTGTCTTCCACACTGTCGGGCTCCTCTGGAGTGTTTGCACAACGTGCATTCTGCACAGCAAGGGTTTTTATCAAAGCCCAAGAGGAGCACAGCTGCCACCTCGGTGAGGATGGACCCATACGGCTCGAATCATCCTCGGGTCAAAGTTGGAATTCACTGAACTTTAACCACAGATGCTCACACAGCCAACAGAGACAGGTTATCTATCAGAGACTCCAGGCTGAGCAGAAAGCTGCATGGTAGGTTCTATTGGTGGTTTCAACACAACAAAGAAATGCAGCTTTGCAGATAAAACGTAGCCATTATCCACTGGTTAATAACGCTGACCTCAGCAGCGCTGCTGATGAACAGAGCGCAGCGCCATCTGCGTTTGAATTTTAGCTCCGCAGGGATTACCGCCGACTCCTGTGGAAAGCTCAGCAAATGATGTTTTTTCACCATTAAGAAATTTGTCTGTCTGTAAAGTTATTGCACTGCTATGCTAAGCTCACCCAGGATCTTTTGCTTCTTTCGTTCTTTTTAAAGTTTAAGTCCTAAACTTCTAACGTTTTGGGTCTTTTTCCTGCCGATCTCCGCTCGTTATCTCCCAACTCTCCTGATCAGATCACAGTTAGTGTTAACAGAAGCACGTCGTCTGTGAGACACCCATCAAAACCACTAGAAGGCCAAAGTTTGAGAGACTGGAGGGTGGCGTGTCTCAGCAGGCGGTCAGCAGCACAGGATCTGAGTCTGTACTCTCACCGCTCCTTTTCACTGTGTACACCTCAGACTTCCAGTACGAGACAGACTCCTGTCATCTACAGAAATATCCAAACCACTCTGCAGTGGTGGGGTGGATCAGAGATGGCCAAGAGGCTGAGCACAGGGAGCTGGTGGAGCCCCTAGTGAGATGGTGTGGGAACGATCATCTTAGATGTGAACAAAATGGAAATGATTGTACAGCCGTCAGCTCTGAAGAAACCAAAAGCATCTCATTTCCCACTGGATTAATAAAGTATTTTTGGAATAGAATTTTGACTTGACTTTAACATGAAACAATATGAAGAATTGTTGTTTTTAGATGATGGATAGAACAGAACTCGGGAAAATGTTTTCTAACGCAACCCTCCTTTAGACTTCTTCACTACTCTTTCCCGGACCTCTCTGCCGTTTCCTTGATCTTCATGACGCCATTTTTTCACCAGTGTTCTTTAACAAACCTCAATGACCTTCATGGAAACACTGAAATTATACTTCATTTAAATTATATGTATATACGCCCTATTTACTGAGGATGTTACTTCTCAAATCAATGGGTTGCATTAGATTTTATTGAAGGGTATCAGACTGATGGGGGGCTAATGTTAACTTGCACCTTACATGCATCATTTTCCCTCCATGCCAAAATAGTGCACTACTTAGTATTGGTATTTGATAAAATCCCAGTAAAAAGTCTAATATGACATTGTGAAAAACCTCTTAGGAGGTCTGAATACTTCCTGAGGCCGTGTATGCATTCTGGGTCTTACTTTGACACCGTCTGGATGACGAAGACATCTTTGCCTCGGACAGACTCTTGGATCTGTACCCGCGTTTCTAAGGAAACAAAGACAGAATGCGAGAGAAAAAAAAAAAAAGAAAAGCACAAATACTGTCAGCTGCACAAATACTACCCTGTTATCTCATAACAAAGCCTGTGCAGCGTGTCCGCCCCCCCCCCAGTCCTGGTGTAGAGCATTCCAAAACTAAGCCACCCACATTAAAAGGGGATTAAAAACAGAATACTTTCCAAAGGACGGCCAAACGTCCAGCAGACGCTAACAGGACAACAGACCCGGCCGCGTGAATTAGAAGCAGCGGCTGTAAAATGTGCTCCATCACACCAGCTGTCTGTTAGCTGCCATGACTGCAGAGTGTTGCAGAATCTGTAGCTTAACCTCCCCATAGCTGCTCCAATTAATCACTTCAGGATTTTTCCCCAACTTGCATCAGCACTGCGAGATAAAGCTTTTGCAAGCAGCGACAGTTTGCCAAACAATCAGTAACTGGCACGTCAATATGTTATCCTGAGCTACAAACAGGTTCAGCTCCGTATAACCAGAGTCTTGGCAAAAACAGCCACAACAGCACCGAAATAAAGCCAAGAACTATACAAACGAGTCTTTTAAAGTTGTCTTGCAAAGGAGAAACACTGCAAAAAGGGAATAATTATCTTATTTTAGGGGTCAAAATACTCACTCCATTGGCTCCATTGTATATACCTGCTCAAATCAAGAACAGATACTCTTATTTTTAGTTCCCTTTTTGCAGTGCACAAATTGCTTACGGTAAGTGGTGAGAAAACGTATTGCCATTACACCACGGAAATCTGCTGCTGCAAACAGCAGGACTTTCAATCTGAGACGCAGCATACATTCATTTAACAGAGTCTCATAGGAAGACTGCTAGAAAAGGAGTTCTGAACACAAACTTTGGCCATTTTTGCCTCTGGTGCATTTTCCTTCAATGCACCAGAGGCTGTGCATTGAAGGAAAAGCTACTTGGCATTAAAACCAACTTGTTTGTAAAAACGCACATCCCAGAACCCTGTGACAACATTCGTGTGACTTTACAGCCACAATTTATTTTATTAGAACCTTTTCTGATCGACCATCAAAAAGAAATGCAGAATTTTGAAGTGGACTGAACATGACTGCTTCTTTTTTTACGCTTTCTTCTTTTCCTATTAGGAAAATGATTTGTGTTTATCTTGACAACGATAAATTCCAACTATTGGTGGACGAAAAGCCCAAAACCTGCCAGTACTGTTATTTTAGCCATTTTCCCCACTGTTGGTTTCTTCACCGAGTCAATAAATTTAAAAATATTGTTAAATGTCATTCATGTGTGCAGTTTAGAGACTAAAAAAAAAATCACATTTCATTATGCAGTTTGTGTCTGATGAAACATATTTGGAATTTTGTTTCAATATATTGCAACATTAAATACGTTTTTCAGGACAGGATTTGCATTTATGGGGCTATAATTGACATGAAGTCACAGCCTTACCAAAAAAGACAAGAAGCTGATAATAGTCTTTTAGCACCACTTTTATTGTTATCACAATAGTACCACAATATATCATAAGATTTATAGTCCATATCGCCCACCCTTAGTCATGAGTTTATCCCTGAGTCATTAACGCATTTTCACGACCTTTTTACCCATCAGAGATGCTGTAAAGCAAACAGAACCCCACATTAGTTTTGGGCGGTCTTGCAACTTAAAGCAGTGGCGTCAGTCCAATAAAATCTGGCTAAACAGGCAAACCAGGCCACTGTAAAGGCTCAAACTTTCAGCTAAATGTTTACGTACGTAGCATTAGCCGCTAGGAGGCTAACAGCAGCTGGAGGGGAGGACTGCTCTTGCAGTTTGCTTCTGCATGCAGTGAGGATAGAAGAAAAATCTTCAAAAAGCCTCCCCTGCTTGGTGATAACGTCCAAAGTACAGCGACATTTAACAGTTTCAGTGGTATCAGCTGCTGAAATATCCCTGCTGAACTTCCACTGCCTCCTGACGCAATACATATGTTCAATTAACAATTAACATCCTTTCACATCCTGGTAACTGCATGTGATTATTTAATTGGCCATGGTGATTTAGACCAGTGACCACTTGCCTTGCTACATAAAAGTGAACATATCTTAAACGTATGCGTCTGAGCGAGTGCGTGGAACTGCGAGGCAACAGAATGTGTCCTAATGACGATCCCATGATCCCTCTGCTTCAGCAGATGGGGGGGATGCCTTCGCGTAGCCCATCGCCCACCCCTACCTCGTAGGAAGTCGTTTGGTCAGTCCATTAAGCACAAAAGACCTTGAAAATCGTTTCTCTTTGAGAACATAAAGTGCACTGTTGTGTTGGACTGTCACGTAAAATCCCAGCAAAACATATTTTTGTTTGTGGTTGCAATGGGACAAAATGGAAAGGAAAAAAAAGCCTGGATGCTTTAACAAGGCACTGTTGATGTTTTACTGTCTTTGTGAAACATGAAGCCGCTCTGAGCTCTTAGTCTAGTGTGTGGGGGTGTACACGCTGGGCTGTTATGTGGACCTCAAACTCAACATCTACAAAAACCCACAGATCAATTTTCCCACCACATCTGTTATAAAACAGTTTGTGTTCACTGCTATCAAAAGGCGGCCTGTGTTACTTTACATATCTGTAGCAATGCAATGCTGCAGCTTTGATACATTCAACATGTTAGACGTTATCCACTGATTAAATATCCTGAGTGGTACAATGCAGTATATGAAACCTCAGGCCAGGTGTTAGTGAGGGACTGGTTAGCCTCTGTCCACCTCCTGTTTCTTTGCCAATAGAAGGGAGTTAGCGATCAGCTGAATGCAGCGGTTCTGAAACTGTGTGGTACGCCTGCTGGTTCTGACCATTAACCAGGGGGAGCACAGCTGTTAAGAGTTAAAAAAATAACATTATGGATAACTGCTGCTAAACGGGACAACAGCATCATCTGCTGTTTGGGTTGTAACTGCAGTCAACTCTGTGTAACTTGGAATTATGGGTAATCCTCGGAGCAACGGATTTACTAAATCGATATAATGTAGCTGTGAATGAATAATAAATTCCTAAAAGAGTATAAAACTTAATGGAACTGTGTTTGTCTTTGGTATAAGTGATTTAATGTTATTTCTTACATATTTTTGGTCTATTTTAGGCCTCTTTATATATTTATTATCGTTTATGATGAGGTTCATGTTTAGCTGTATCTTGTTTGCTCCTTTGTTTTGACTGCAGCTATGTGTCTGACTGAATTTTTAGTTTATTGAATTTGGAAAACTATAAAAAATACCAGTTGTTAGAAACTGTTATTGTTATAAAAAGCAAAAGGGTAACGCTAGAGCAACAGCTTCACTGAATTAAGACCCATTTTTTTAAGCTTTGTTTTGGTTTAGCTTTTTTTTTTTGGGGGGGGGGGGGCATGTTTCATTCTTCTAAAAAGAAAAATGAAAAAGTTAGCCAGCTTACCTCTGTTAGCTTCCTGGTACACCTGCACCTTCCCCAGCTCCACCCCTAGTCGCCTGGAAAGAGAGGGGAAGAGAATGAGCTGTTGTTGGAAGTTAGAAAGCCTCAGAATATATTTTGGGTCTTTTCATATTTTCTCACATTAAACCCACAATAAAGTTGCTGTTTTTAATCAGACCAACTAACATTGTGCTGCATTACAGAGGCAGAGGCGACGAGGTTTTCCAAATTTTAGAAACAGAAATCAGAAAAGCGAGGCACAGGATTCTAACACGTTTGAGGTTTTCTTTCAGCGCTTTCCATTAACTCTGACCAGCTTTTACCACGGCTGCTGAAGAAAAGCATCCTCACAGCATAACGCCATCACCTCAATGAGCTTTACCAGGACAATTTTTCCTCAGCGAGTCTGAACACGTTAGCAAATCAGGGGTTTAAAAAAATGAAACCAGATGCCCTTTAAACAAAACAGTAGAACACAGAGGAGAGCACCGGTGCATTTTATCAGCAGAGCTCTGAAACATCAAAACTCTGTCAACTGGCTCTTTTCCTTTCATGCAATGTTATTAAAGGTGTCACCATTACTCTTCACCTGCAGACAGACGGGCCCCTGAGGGGCACCTGCAGTCTGTTTACACTACAATGACCGCTGCTGCCTGCATAACCACGCGCTGCAGGCAGTGCAATAGGCCGGCAGACACTGCAATACTCACTCAGAGATCCTCTTGGCCAGCTCGCGGCTTGAGGGGTGCGAGTTGGCGGTGAAGATCACCAAGCCGCCCTTGGTGTGGTTCATGTCTCTGGGGTCTCGGCCGCTGCTCTCGCCACACTCAGGCAGTGGATCCCTGGGCACCCACGCTGCGCTGAGACCTTCCTGCAGGGGGAGACAGAGGAGCGGCCACTTCCTTTTTTAGATTCAGACGACAACACGCGCAAATCCATAGAGAGACAGGAAACGCATTTAAACTGAAGAAAGGTGGGAAAGGGGCCGGGCCACACAAAGGTCTGCCTTTGTGAGGATAAAGGAAAACTTGTGGTCACAAGCCGGCATATATTAAAGCTTTTCCACCAAACAAACTGATAATATTGACAGTACAGCCAATATTGACTGGTTGGAGTTCGTGCTCCAGTCTTGTGATTGATGATTACGCTACAGACTGTTGCCCCCCCCCCGCTGCCAAACAACTTGTTACTATTTTAGGTTGCCAGTTCATAAACCTCCATTACAGTAGTTTCAAAAATATATCTAACATATCCTGCCTTATTCATGTGTCCAATATTGTAAATTGGGGCTTATTGTGAAGCATTAATCACTAAAAAAAGTAGATTTACAGGAAAAAAAATTTAAACTCCAACAATAGGCTGCATGATGTTTATATATATATATATATATATATATATGTCAATAAAAAGTTCAATAGAAGAACACTTTCCCTTTCTTTTGCATTCTAGCCTATCATGTAGCAGTCGTCTACAGTCTCAGTCACTACATCCTCCCAACCAATCACATACACAAACCCAGGGACGCTCCAAGTCCAGCCCCCCTTAAAACAGTTCAGAGAGCCTGTATTCTTTTTGATTTTCACTTGCAGTTTTGGTTAAATGTTGAAGAGAGGGTTGGATTGTTTGTGTGTTCTTTATCCAAACGTAGGTCATTATATATATATATATATATATATATATATATATATATATATATATATATATATATATATATATATATATATATATAAATAATTAAACTCATATGTTTTCGATTGGTGACATGTTTTACTAGCCTGCTTAAGATCTGGTAAGTTTTGAAAATAAATTCAAAAATGGAAACAGGAATGTAACATATTACTAAAAGTAGACAGAATACATGATTGTTTCAATGTGGAATATTCTCCAAATTAATTTTGATTGTGAGAACAAATCGGACTTTAACTAAATAAAAGTACTATTACAGATACATTAACTGGCATACAGTTTAAACTCTTAGAAAGGGTAGCGTGCTCAATCCCCATCTGCTGAGTTTCAAGGCAGCAGCTGAACTGATTGTTGAATTTATACTTTTGTTTAATGATTTTGGATCTTTTCAGATGTTTAAAAGGTAAACTGAGGAGCATAAGTTACCCCAGAATATCTGCCTTTGAAAAGACTGACTACATTGCCATTAACCATTTTAAGGTATATAAAACGTTTTTATATACCTTTCGTGAAAGGTTTTCTAACATAACTATTGACGATAATCATGATCAACTATTTTTTGTTGTTGTTGTTACAACTCAAAAGCAGGGATCTAGTCTTGCGCTGAAGTCCAGAAACAGGTGACAGTCATGTGATCTATTCTAAAAATAAAATAAAAAATACTACACTATACAGATTTTCCATGCTTCATCATGTGAGTCTCCTCAGTCAGAAGGAGCAGTCCTGCCAAGTGAAGGTGTCAGAGAGGGCATGCAGGAGCACATGAGGTTAATGGCTGTCAGAGAGCAGCTAAAAGGCCGGGCTATTACCAGAAACCATGTGCAGCCAAATGATTGACAGTACAGACTGTTCAGACAACCAATGGCTTCGGCGAACAAACACAGAGAGCATTTCATGATGTCTTCAGCAGCCCATGGAGTTTATTATAGGACAGATGAGCATGATTCAGGCGGAGGGGAACCTTTTCTTCGTACCATCAACACAGTCCCGACGTTAGCTTCACGTTGCCACGCTAGCTGAACAACAACAACTCATCCCGTTTATTCATCTGAACAGAGCGACAGCTTTAATGTTGACACTGTTCTGATATCCAGCTGAGAAGATTAGCCCACACGAGCCATTTAAGTGACTAACCCAAGCTAGCGACAGCGAAAACAAGAATGTCCCGACGTTAGCGCGGTGGGATACCCACTAGCCGACATTTTAACGCGTGAGTACTACTAACGCGAGATCTGGCTAAAACTAATCCTACCGAGCCAAAGCTCCCGTCGAAGCCGTCGAGCGACTTTTTTTTTTTTTTTTCACGCGCCGGATAACAGGTCTGGCGAGCGAGGCCGACGTGAAGCACCGAGAATAGGATGAGAAGGGGTGGGGGAGAAACCAAAACAGAGCTCCTCACCAGCTTGTGTATCAGATCCGGTTACAACCTGCAACCAGCCGTATGTGAATAAAGCTACGAGCCTCTCCTGCTTTTCAACCTGTTCCTACTCCGACCGTCTGACTTCGCGAGGTCCGCTGTCTTTGACGGACGTACTCGCTGTCCAATCGCAACACAGACAGTAGAGCGCAGCATGCCGAGGCCTCATTGGCTTCGTTGGCCAGCAGAAGAGATACGTTAGCGCGTCCGCCATATTGTGAGTGGCAAGTTCAACCAGTTTTGATGAATTGCTTTTGTATTCGTCGATGGATTTCCATTTTTGTTCCAGAATTCCCATCACTGCGACACGAATGAACATCTTACCATCAAAATTTGGAAAAAAAAATAACATTAATTTTAATATACCACAAAAATTATATTGAATCTTAATAACAACTATATTATTACTACTACTAATAATAATAATAAAAAAAAATAATAATATTATCCAGGGATAGTCTGGTAACCTGTCCAGGCTGTACCCTGCCTCTTGCTGAATGACTGCTGCAGATGTGCTCAGTGGGATGTGCAGTGTTAGTTTTCCATCACCTGTAGTCCAACAGCTAAATTCTTACTGTCATCGAACCAGAGAACCTCCTTCCACTATTTCAGCGTCCCCTGCATGATTCATGGCAATCTTCAGAAGGGACTTCCAGTGGGTTACTTTTAACAGTTGCTGTCTTCTTGCCACTCCTCCATCAAAGCAAGATCTGTGAAGTGCAGAGATAATAGTTATCCTGTCCACAGATTCTTCCACCAGTGGATCTCTGCAGCTACTCTAGAGTTAGCAAGGGCCTCATGGCTGCATCTGTGTTAATGCTTTCCACCCATGGTTTGATAGTGTTGATAGGACCCATACTCTTTTTCATCTTCAGATAGATTGAACAGAGCTCCCTGAGGTGTCCTAACCTGGTGTTGTTTTATAACCTAACCCTGCTCTAGACGTCTTCAAATCTATAGCCTTGACCTCAAGGATTCAAGGACGCTTTATGACATTGCACGTATGACATACAGCAATATTTCAGCGAGTCTTCTTAAAAGAACATCAAACATTCACATTTAACATGCTTTCCTCTCTCTTGATTTCTTATTCTCATCGCTCACACATACCGCCCACACCCACTCCCCGTCTTCCTTGATCTTCAAAGATGCTATTTTTTTTTCAATTATGTTTTCCAGCAAAGCTCTGTAGTTTTAAAAGAACATCTGACTCAATTCACTTTTTTATATGCCTATTAAGGTATTTTCTGTGACTTTGGGAGGCATTTAGTTACATTGGCTATTATTGAGGGTTGTAAATTGGCGTAACTGGATGCTCATGGGTTGTCCATATGAAATGAGAGGTACCCCAATTTGCCGCTCCAAAACATTATCATTAACCCCTGCTGTGTAATTTTTGTGTCAACCACTAGTAATTGTTGACACAAGACAAAGTGCAAACATTTGACCAATTAACCAGTCTCTCAATGACAGGGGCATTTTATTAATTGAAAATAATTAACGCCAACACTGAGCACTCTTGTTTTCATTACTGGGATGTAATATTTGATCTGGCCGCAAGGGGGCAGTGTGTTGTTGTGAAATCGTATACCCTCCCAACTTCTTGTTAAATGGAGCTCTAAACAAACTCAGCTTAATTATGTGAAACTGTGCTGGTGCCTGACATGATTCATTCTTCGTTTCTATTTAACTAGAACAGCTTTAAGTTACTAACCAACAATGAGATCCATCATATCGCCAGGATGCTGTTTTGATTATTTTCTTTTAGACTATGTGATTATTTCTTTATGTTCTTATCCTTCTATTTTTTGCTGTTGCTTTGAAGATGAAACACAGTGACCTTGTTATTCAAGGCTTTGCAGGTTCTGCTCCTCTTTCCTTCTTGAGTCTCCCATCTGTATCATCCAACAGAAAATCACAGCATTGAAAATTACGTTCCCGTTGCTCCCTCCATTCAGTGTGACTGAGGTGGAGCTATTTTGCAAAGAAGAATGGGCAAGCTTTCATTCTCTACTAGTCAGAAGCTAGAGGTGCTGACTAAATGGGACCATAAACAAATGCATGTCACTTTTGTCATTTCTTATTTACATTCAAACAAAAAAATCAAAAACGTGCATAATTTATTTATCTTCTACTTTTAAATGAAGTGTTGCTTTGTGTTAACCAGCTGGAAAAGCACATGATAAAAGAGATCTTTATAGTTGCTCTGTAACAAAATGGGAAAAGATTTACGAGAGGCACTTTAGATAACGCAATAGTGTTATCGCAGCTCAAGGGTAGTGAGCTCCTTCTTGATTATTCGGATTTATAAATATTCCCAAAGTATGGGCTACTCTTCATGCTCTTACATAACTCAGTGAATATTGCGGAGGAGGCAGGGAGCAGCATCCAAGC
Source organism: Fundulus heteroclitus (assembly GCF_011125445.2). Taxonomy (NCBI): domain Eukaryota; kingdom Metazoa; phylum Chordata; class Actinopteri; order Cyprinodontiformes; family Fundulidae; genus Fundulus; species Fundulus heteroclitus. Next base: position 32,426,628 of record NC_046376.1, on the reverse strand, counting down.
CCTGCACACTGCCCACACACACAATGAAGAGGAGAATGGAGTTATAAAGCCGGAGCAGAGAGAGAGAAAACATGGATCATTTCGCTGTGAGAAGTCAGGGTCTGTTCCACTCCTGTCCCTCTGATTATCTTTATAATCACAGAATACAGCGCCATTCCATGTACCTTTTCTATTTGATGCAAAGGGCCGCTGGAAAGGTCGGGTATCAGTGTTCACGTCATCCAAAAAGAGTTTGACAGGCTGTGGTTTGGGGACACATGAAGAGTGGGACCACGCTATGGATGATGTACCTCTTCCAGCAGATTTGTAGTTAATCAGGCTGAGGCGAAATTCACTGTGTCCTGTCTGTTCAAAGATAAATCAGCCAAATAAATTCTCCTATTGTAAGCTTTGTGTCAGGCTTTGATGAGAGCCTTCAAACATCCGATGCAATCTGCAGGTTTCCTTAGATAGACAACTTTTTACTCATAGGCATTTTCATTATCTGAATCTGAATGCACTGAAGTATAATTAGACTTCATTTTCAATCTGAATCTGACGGCATCTTTGGGTTGCATCAGAAAACAATAAATTGACCAGATTAAATTGAACCTGAATTGGACTGTATACAATCAGACATATATTGGGGTTGTTTGCCAGAGATGACATTAGCCAGCTCAAGTATAAAATTAAATGCAACTAAAATGAACTGAATTATATTCAATTATAAATTGAACTAAAGTGAACTGACATGAATCCATGGAAAATAAACGGAACTGAATTGATTTCAATGGAATTAGATGAAAATAACTTGAGCTGAACTAAACTGAGTTGGTGTTTACAAATAAATATGTTTTTTTAATGTATTAGCTCCATGAATAACGTCCCTTTGGGAAATTTACCATTTTTGAAACAGCTAAAACTCCTAAGGATGTCTTGCAATAATCCACTCCCATTATCTACTGTTAGAGTAAATTAGAGCAAATTATTCAAAAGCTAGAGAACAGGTCTCAGTTCACATCTGTTTTTACTCCCTCATGTGATAAACCCATTTTTCTGCCTGGGATTTCTGACACTGGTTTTCGAGTGTGGGCAGCAAATGGTCTCTCTACCCTTTCGGATTTAATGGATGGAAAAAACCTGATGTCGTATGATCAGTTAATTATTAAATATGATATCCACACAAAGGCTTTTTTTTCCTTCAATTTCTACAAGCGAGTATGAAAACGACCATTCTTAATAACTAAACCGTCTCTGCCAGTGAAAAACAGCTATTTAAGCCAAAACTTAGAATAGTAAATGAAGCACATGTGGGCACTTAGCACGATAGCCACATTCAACCAATCACACTCACTAACGAGCATTCATACCCTGATATGCAGACTGGTAGGTAACTTGGTGCCTTGCCCTGGGGCACATCAGCATGTGATGGGATGTGGGGGAACCCACAATCTTTCAATTGCAAGACAACTACTCAACTCTCTATAAAGCTCTATAAAGACTTGCTATGGTCTACTAAAAGAATACGGAGTTACAAACATGGCTCATTTGAAGAGGATATGGGGAAAAGAACTATGCTTGTAGATCAGTGACGAGTCCTGGGATGAAGCCAGGCAAAATGCTAAGTGTGTCAGTGTTTGTAATAGGGTAAAAGCCATTCAACTCAAAATATTACACTGTGTCCAAATACCTCCCCCTCAGCGTCATCGATTCAATTGAGACCTCTCTCCGCTCTGCCCTAAGTGTAAAACAGGGGTCTCTGGTCCTATAGAAAAATACAGCAATTTTTGTTAAGTATAAAAGGTGAAGTGGATAAAATCTTCTCTGTCGTTACTGAATGTAATCTACGGTATATGCTAATGGGAAGGGCGAAGAACAAATTTAAAAGGACCAACTCATGATGCTTGCATTCTGTGCCCTTCTGAACTGGGTTACAGACAAAGCCCCATCTAACACACTGGTAGCGGACTGTTCTTGAATGAGTGTCATCAGATTACCTAACAAGTAAACTACACAATAGAGAAAAAAATGTGTTTTATAAAGTATGGGACCCTTTTATGTTTTATGTGGTCTGGATATTTCAGCAATTTCTTGCGAGGCTTTATATGATGTAACTGTGTCCTTTTTACCATATGTGTGAATGTACATAATTTCTTTCATTTTCAAAGTCAGTTTTTGCCCCCTATTTTTTCTGGGCCTATCACCTTCACCTTTGAGCCGGGGTGTTATTGTTGTTTAATTTTGTTGAAATTTTGTTATTCTTTGTTTGTATCAAAACATAGAAATAGCAAAAAAAATAAAAATAAAGATATACATAAAAATAAAATCTGTTCAATGTAGAAAGATTATCCAGAGTGGTGTTGTGTTTTTAACCAGTGAAATTTTCGATATAGGTGACATGGCTCCCCACTCAGGGTGCCCCTCCGTCGAGGATGGAGGCGCAATATGAGCCCTCAGACAAATGGTGAAATAATAATATGAATGAGTGATGACACTAAAGTAGGCATCTGGTTCACAGCTTCCAACTCAAAGCATAGTTAAACTGCTATTTTACTATTTTTAAATTACTGCATTCGATTATTTCTTGTTCAAAATGTAAAATACCTAGATCACAGTGATCAGAGATAATTCAAAGGTTATAGCACCACTTTTTCATCACAATGATTAATAATAAAAATAGTACATCCACATAATTTCTAGTGTGGTGCAGAATAAAAGCATTCATTTTACTGAACAATAATTATTCAGTATATAAATAATTGTGTTATAAATTTTGACGAGTCCAAAATATATAAATATTTAACTTCTGGTTAAGTTGCCAACAACAACATGAAAGGGCTGATTTAATACCAATTTAGTTTAAAAAACTTAATAGTATGTGATTTCATGTTTATAGAAACTTAATTACCAAAAGTTATCTGATTTGCTATGTCAGCCCATGTTTTGTTAAGCATTTAAATTCCTACCCTTTGACCTAAATGTGTGATCCCGGTGTCATTTGAAGGTGGCGTCAGATATTCAGAAAGGGTCACTATAAAGGAGTCCATTCTTAAAAAGTCACTTTAACCCAGAGCTGACACAAACAATCGTGATCGCTAGATTGGCCTTTTATATTAGCAGCATAGTCAATGGGAAGCGTCAAGTCGGACGATCCCTTCATTATCTTGGGGACATTCTGCGGTAGGTTTATCAAGCCAACCCGATAAACAGGTTCATTTCGCCTCCCCGAATAAATCTGAGCAGCTCTCCTGTAGACGAACAGCCACGACCAGAAACAGCCGGAGAGAGATGAAAAGAGAGGCGGGAGAGGGAGCACCACGCTTCTGGTCCGCCCCCGAGTTACCGCACACGAGCCATTTAACGGTACGAGCCGAGCCAACTGTAGAACGCGAGCGCGTGAACGCTGTCCCCGCCCCCCTCGCGCGGAATAAGGGGAGAAAAATACAGAGAGACCTCGAGCTCACGGGGAGGGATGGCTGCAGCTGCACCGCTGGATTGTGTTTACGACCGGGAGCACGAGACCATCACGGCCTCCAGGGGGGAGAACTCCGCGCGCGCCCGGCGTTTGAACGCACGCTCCGTCTTCACGCTCGGCGTCTGGAGTCCGTGAGGCTTCTCGCCACAGTCCGTCCCGCCTGACGTCCCCCACCCGCTCGGTTAGTGGAGCGCAGCCTGACGCCGTATTCCTGGATACCGAGCTTTCTCTTTCTGCGTCGGTGAAATATCCCGCCCCGCCGCTGGAAACCTCGAACGGCCCGGCGGCGTCCAGGTCCAGGCTCCATCCAGCAGCAGCGCTGCACCTACAGGAGGGTGGTGGTGTTATCGCGGCCGGGGAGGAGGGTTGGGGTTGGGGGGTGTGGAGAGGGGGGGGATCCGAGAGCATCCCTCCATCCCGCGGAGTATATCCTTCCCTCTCGTTCCCTGACCCCCCACCCCCTCCACCCCCTCCCCATATGCTAGAAATCTAGGTGTGTTTTGTGCGTGGGGGGGTCTCATCTTGCCAAGGAGGGGTGCGGGGAGGCTGCCCGTGGCCCGCGGAACCCTCCGCCTGCTGAGGCTGGGCTGAAGCGCCGCTGTGCCGAAGGATGCTGCGGGAGTAGAGCGGCTCAGAGCGGAACATGGGGAAGGACCAGGAATTACTGCAGGCGGTGAAGACCGAGGACCTTCTCACCGTGCAGAAGCTGCTGCAGAGGCCCCGACCAGGGAAAGCAAGTAAGACACTCTGCGCCGGTGCATAAAAAAAAAAAAAAAAACAATAGATCAAGCTGCCTTTTGATTGCTGTGTCGGAGCTGTGCAAAGGCATCTCGTTATAGTCATCGGCTGTTTGGCCGCTGCAAGGCCGAGGTGGCTGGAGATGATGGGGAAGGGGGGGGGGGGTCTGTGCATACGCGTGTATCAGAGAGGAGATGATTGTAGTGATGGGAGACTGATAGCTCATCTTGAGACCTCCGTGTGAGTGCACTGCAGCACAGGGGGGAGAAAAAAAAGAAAAGGAGGGAGGTGCTGTGCTGCCTGGATGTGACCATGCCTCTCAACGTTGACGGCCTTGTGAGTGTTGGTTCAACAGTGCTTTAGGTGTCACACCAACAAGAAGAATCATAAAAAAAAACAAAAACAAAAAAAAAAAACAGAAAGAAATCTCCAATTGTAATTCCCTGCTGTGCAATAGTTCCGTTTTCTGCAGGCTAGGAAGGTTTTGTTGCACAACCCACACCGATGTGTGGGCAACACAGAGAGAGGCCAGGCAGAGCTGCAGATAGATCGTTCTGTCCGGGCCGCTAGAGCTGCTGATTCCCTCCTCTGATGGACTGCATGTCCACCAACACAGGGATGCTATGGGGGGGGGGGGGGGGGGGGGGGGGCTAAGGTTCCACAATCATGGCTCCCAATACTTAAGTACACATGCAACAAGTGGCCTCGTTCAGCGTGGGTCTGTCTGGACAAAAGTGTTCACTCCCTTTGACCTCTTTCAGATGTTTTGTCACGCATTGCTCACACACAACAATGTGCTTTATTTGGGATTTCGTGTGATAGAGCAACGAAAAGCAGTGCATAGTCATTAAGTAAAAAGGACGTGTAGTTTTCTTTCAAGTATGGTGTGCATTTGTACCCGGCGCTCTTTACAAAACACCAAAAACCCACTTAAAACATCTTATGGAGCAATGTGTCCATATTTAGACAGATGGTGCTAAATGAAGGGCAATGTGGGAAAAAAAACTAAAAAGAATTCTGGATCAATGTGAGCTTCTGTGCTTTCTGTGTCTCTGCTCTGTCTTCTCTAACCCCAGTGGGTCGAGGCAGATGAGCGTTCACACTGAGCCTGGTTCTGGTTCTGCTGGAGGTTTTCCTTCCCGTTAATGGGGAGTTTTCCTCTCCACTGTCGCTTCATGCTTGCTTAGTATGAGGGATTGCTGCAAAGCCATTGACAAAGCAAATGACTCTCCCTGTGGCTCTACGCTCTTTCATGAGAAGTGAATGCTGCTTGTCAAGACTTGATGCAATCTACTGGGTTTCCTTAGACAGGAAACCTTTTCGACCAACCTGTATAATCTGATTGAATTTGACTTTGTAAAGTGCCTCGAGATGACATGTTACATGAATTGGCGCTATATAAATAAAATTGAATTGAACTGAATTGGATTAAAGGCTGCAGAAGGTTGTATAAACTCCTGAAAACGTCGGCGCTTTTTCTTCCAGCTTCCGATGGGAGCCCCTTTGCGTTGCTCCGTTGCACAAAATGCCTATAAAGCATTTGTAGCCTGGGCTGCAACATGCCAAAACGGGACGTAAGCCCGTGCGCTTTCAGGGCTGCTTTTGGAAGCCACCGCGGGGCATAGACGGCCTGACTTTGACTGACTGAACGGCCGGTCGCTCTGGAAAGGGCCCCACAGCAGGCGGGCCTCATCTGAATAAGCGGAGCTGCTTGTTGTTGATTGCTAATAACCGGGGCGAAACGTGGCCGTGTTGTGTGGAAAGGCTGAGCAAATTCACCGCGTTCTCGCCACTCATCTCTTTATTTGATTACGTTAAATGTCAAGAAGGGAGTCTGATTTATGTTTTATGCGTAAAACGAATAAGAAGCTCCCTGCGCCACGGACTGTTGGGCTCATGTAGAACTTTGATTCTGTGTTTGGTGATTGTGGGAACGGGGACGGGTCCGTTGCAAAAGTCTACAGGCTGCGCAGCAGAGTAGGTAACCCAGTGGGTTAAAGGCTGCCGGCTGATTATTTGTACAAAAATGGAGGCATTCCTCGATGGAGCGTCTTTTAGAGCTTAGCGAAGCACATTTGTATAAGAGCGCACATTATAAAACAACCTCTGGGCAACAGATAAGTGCACTACAGCTTTATGCCCCGCTCTGATTGGCCGTTTGTTAAAGAAGAGTCTCAGTGGACTCAGAACGCCACAAAGATCCTGCAGATAAACGCAACACTGGGTACCACTTGTCGGTGGTGTTTGCTGCGTGTTTGACCCCACGTTTCTCATAGGGTAAAACTCTCAAGTGAACTCATCCTTAATTATTCGGGGTTTAATTACAAGCAGCTTTTCAAAACCGAGGTTTACGGCGTTAGCAGGGGAGTCTGGGAAACAAAAAGTTGATGCGTAATTGTAATTGTGAGGTGTTAGGAATATGATACTTGACTTACAAAATCTTTGACAAAAAAACGACCTTTGGTTTCATCTGACTAAAGTGTCTTCTTCCTATATGTTTTCTGTGTCCCTCACTGGGTTTAGTTTAATGATGGCTTCCTTCTTGATCTTCTTCCACTCAGGCCATATTTTTTGAGTGCCTGAGTCATAGTTGTCTTTATAACAGGGTTTCACACCTAAGTTCTGAACATCTGCAGCTCCTCTAGATTGATATAGCATTGGGGTTGTCACAATATTAAAATTTCAAACTTGATTTCGATACTAATTAAAATACTCAATACCATTTTTGATACTGCAGCAACATTTTTGTAGGCACAGAGTTGTTTATGGTTAAGTTGCAAAAAAAAATTACACCTTTCCTTAATTTCCTTTATTATTACAAAAAGTAGGGGGACAGTTATATGGAGGATTGAAACTGAAAGTATTAAAAATAAAAGCAGAAACATAGAAAATGGTCTAATAAATGTATCACTACAAGGTCACGCTTAGTGATTTAAAAGTGCTTAGATAAATATGTTGGCAAAAATAGAGAAAAAAACAGATGATGGTCATCAGATTATAAAACACGTGGTAAATATATTGGATTACTTTATATTATTGTTCATTTGTAAAATTAATTTGCTACATTTTAAGTGTATTGGTTTATTTATTGGACAATTTACATTTTGTCTATTTTCATTTTTAATTCTGTCAGTGTTGGTCCTCCATACTTTCAGCCCTCCTCCAGAAAAATATATAGAATTTAGATGCCACTTCCTTGTGTGGTATAAATGTAGAACAGATAACATTATTAGATAGTAAGTGTTACTATCTTTTATGGAAGTTACCTAGCTTTGACGATTATTTTATTATAATTGCTGATCTTTATTGTGCCAATGTGTGCTTTAATTTACCTGTCAACTTGCTGAAGATACAGAACGATTTTTACTACTTAGGGACAACTATCATAGTACAAAACCCCCCCCAAAAAACATGGATCTGGCACATACCAGGGGTGACAGTGGCACAGGAGTTAGGAGGTTCAGGTTGCTGGTTCGCTCCAACCATCTCAGTCGTTGTGTCTTAGGGCAAGGCACTTCACCCACGTTGTCTGCTTGCGGTGGTCAAAGGGCCCATTGGTGCCGATGTATGGCAGATTCTGTCAGTCTGCCCCGGAGCAGCTGTGGCTACAATGTGGCTCGCCACCGTCAGGGTGTGAATGTGTGTGTGTGTGTGTGAATCACTGAATGTAGCGTAACGGGCTTTGGGGTCGTCGGACTTGATAAAGCGCCATACAAGTATAGGCCACTTACCATGCTAACTTTTATTTACAGTGAAACTAAGGATCTGGTTCTTTGGCAGCATCCCTGTGAAATTTCTCTTTCTGGTCAATTTGCATAAAATTGTCTTTAGTTGTTAACCACAGCAGCTGCGTTGATTGGTACGGGCTCCTACGTTTTTCTTCTGTGATTGTCAGTTTTGGTCTGGCTCCACTGTAGTCTGTGAAATCAGCCCCATTCACCTCCAATTTCTATACAGCTAAATGGAGGAGGAACGGAAGGAGGTGCGCTAGTTTGATTTGTTACTTTACTGATTATTAGCTGACGGAGCCGTCCGATGATTGATATTTACCTGCATTGACATGTACCACAGCGTTGCTAAACTGCGCAGGTGGAGTGGGTCGCTGAGAGACTGACAGAACCCCGTCACTGGGCCGTCCGTCTAGCTAATAACAGCTAGCTTTAGCTTGTTGTTCAGGAGGTTTAGTCACTGTTGCAGCAACAGGAACTCACCGACCTTTTTATGCTGCTCTCAAACATCCGTTTCACACTGTTAGCTTAGCATGTAGCACTATTACCGTAAGCATGTGATTTGTTCCCGATCGCCTGCCCTTTTTAAGGAACGTTCCTCCGAACAACACTTTCGCGTTGTCTTGTTGTCACTGAAGAGAGTCTCGTGTGTTTTCCTGGCTGGACTCGACATGTTAGAGTTTAAAACTTCCAGCAGAAGATCACTGTTGAGATGAGCGGCTGCAAGGAGCCTGCCTCTTATTGCAGCACTGCAGTCAGAATACGTGCGTCAGTTTGAGGAAATGGGACTGACTTTGTACCAAATCAGTATCTTTTAATGATTAAATTTTTCAGTATCGATTATATCGAGGTATTGATTATTTTGACAACCTAATCCTGCCGTGAACATCTCGGGCTGTGATGGACTGGCGACTTAGCCATCGGCATGCTTCAAGCTTTCATCCACTGACCTCTGCAGACTGGGACCAGCGACCCCAGAACCACATTACATCATCAAAAAAGTAGGTTAGCTATAAAATAATCATTTAAGGTTCACCCATTGGGCTTTGGGTTTTCGCGTCGTTTCCCCTGGAATGTAGTGTCATTTATTTATGTAGCACCATGCGTGTACAGGCTGCCTTGAATGCCGCCAAACACTCAAAATCCCCTCATCCATACGGCTTCATCCTTGGCCAACAAGAGGGGGCTCCGAACCTGAACTGAAATCTCCTCTGAGCACCGAGACCATCTGAAGATGTTTAAACGCAGGATTCAAGAATTAATCCCGTTTAGCCTCCTTCCTTCGAACGCAGCTAGTCCACGGAGAAGCCACACCTTTCTAAACTTTCCCCCGTTCTCCTAACCAGCTGCTGTCGCCTCCCTCAGACGCATCAACAGACACGCTGCGTGAGATTATACTCGCGCGCCATGCCGTAGAAAAACAAACGAGCTTGTCCTGCAAAAAAAAACGGGGGTTCTGAAAGTATCTGCAAATAAATGATGCTGAGAAAGACTTTCAAGAAGAGCTCCCTTGGAAAAAAAAAAACACACACACACACATGGAGTCTGAGCTGCGAGGCGTTAATCACAGAGCGGAGCGGAGTGCCCCTGACAAACAGCAGGAAAGTCTAGCACTGGGCTGATGTTAACACGGACCTGTTTGTCATCGAGCATTAAACACAAAGCTCACAGGACAGCTGAGTGTGTGTGTGTGTGTGTGTTAATAGTGCAGGTGTCGTGCTGAGCAGTGTGTACATGTGTGTGAAGGAGGAGGTAAGGTTGGGTCTGATGTGTGTGTGTGTGTGTGTGTGTGTGTGTGACTCTGGCAGAGGCTCTGCCCTGCTGCAACTCATTTACTCCCTTTCTTCCTCTCAGACACGCAGTCTGCACACGTTCACCTGCATCACACGCACACGTCACATGCAAACGCTGATCTCACACGCACACGCACATCTGGCATCATCTGGAGACGCATCGTCAGTTTGCTGCTACTCAGCGTCTGCGCGTGGCGGAGGACGAGGCCATCCTTACTGTGTGAGCGTCACCTCAGGTCTGTGTTTGTCAGAGGACAGCCGGTGTAATCCATATTGATGGTTTATCACCGTCTCCTTTTAAAAAAAAAACAAAAAAAACAAACTCATGTGTTTGTGCAGAGCTGTACGAATTAACTGTGCCGCTTCTGAAAAAGAAATGACACAATAATTGTTTACAGCTTATCAGCCTCCTGAATTTTTCCATCTTTGTAGCTGACAGAGCTGCGCACAGTCCCTTTGAGTCACCCCCCCCCCCCCCCTCTTTCTCTCTAGTCTTTTCTACAATGATGTGCCAGTCTGGCTGTGGGACTAGAGCAGATTATTGCATCCACACGGCTGCACATTCACAAAGGAGCAGTCAGGGAGGAAGCTTCATGTGTTGTCAGCCAGAGTCCTCGTATTTTGTCATCTGGGCAGAGATTGCTGCTGCATGCTTTTGTCTGAGCAGCTCTGTGTGAGGAAGCTAGATATGATTGGCACTTTCTGTTCTGCTCTGCTATTCCTAAACCCTTCTGGGTGTTTCATCTTTTTGGATTCTCTGGTTCTTACCTGTTGTCACGCACATTTATTTATATTACAGCAATTTAGAATAAAGCCGTTTCGTTTTCAAAGAGCTGAACAAGGGGCAACCGAAATAAATCCGTCTGTCGGTGAGCAAACGGCACAGTGAAGACCAAGGAACGCAGCGGACAGATCATGGAGAAGGTTGTGGGAAGTGTAACGCAGGGTTAGGCTGTAAAACAATCCCACCGGGCACTTGTTCAGACCATCATCTGAAAACCGAGAGAGTCCGAGACAACTGCAAACCTATTAAGGCATGGCCTTCCACCTGAATAGACATGGCGAGCAAGGAGAGCATTAAATAGGGAAACAGCCAAAAAGGCCCATGGTATCCTAAGGTGTCTTAAGAGAATTTGATTGGGAGTTCCTTTGGCGTTTATACTATTGCTTCAGGGTCGCAGAACCCACTGCAGTTCTTATTTTAAACAGTAGACGGTGCTGCCGATGAAATCTGCCTGTATTCAACAACTGTTAGCAGAAGAAGAATTAACAGCTAAACTGCTTTCCTGATCTCAGACTACAATGTTTGGCCTCATAGGTGTTACTTTTTAGGAGGTTTTACAAGTCTATGTAAGATTTTGTAATAACTACCGTATTTTCCCGACTATAAGTCGCTCCGGAGTACAAGTCGCACAAGCCATAAAATGCATAGTAAAGAAGGAAAAAACATATATAAGTTGCACTGGTGTATAAGTTGCATTTTTTGGGGAAATTTATTTGATAATATACAACAGCAAGAACAGACATGTCATCTTGAAAGGCAATTTTAAATAAAAATAGAACTGAGGCAACAACAGGCTGAATAATTGTACGGTTAGCTTACGCTACATGACAAATGAGAACGTGCCTGGTATGTTAACATAACATATTAAAAGCTATTCAGATAACTATAGCATAAATAACATGCGAAGAAGTTAACCAAAGCGCCGGTTCACTCCAAATAACTAAAATCCAGTGAAATCTTCATCCTCAGTGTCACTTTCAAATAAATCCGTTAACTCCGGAGGTAGAAGCTGCGGCACTTCCGCTTCTACGTCGCTTACGTCTGATCCAACACAGGCCTAGAGCGCCCTCTTGCGGTTTGGTGTGAAAATAACAGGTGTAATGATATACCGGTAAAAATGTGTAATAATTTCACACATAAGTCGCTCCAGAGTATAAGTCGCACCCCCGGCCAAACTATGAAAAAAAACTGCAATTTATAGTCTGGAAAGTACTACAACTCTGTTTATATCCAATGTGGATAATCTTGAAAAAAAACATGTTTTTTCATACTATGCTGCTTGGGCAATGAGACACTATTCTGAGCAAACAGGTGGGAGAAGGGGGTCTGGAATATTTTGGCCGACGTGCAAACGCTGTCTGTATGGGGAAACTAACACTGCACATAACCTGAACCATTACTTCCACGTGGTGAAACATGGCAGTGGCGGCATCGCTCTGAGAGGGTGCTTTTCTTCAGCAGACAGGGAAGCTGGTCAGAGTAGATGGGAAGATGGATAGAGCTGGAAGGAAAGCCATTCAGAGGCTCCAAAGATTTGAGGCTTAGGCAGAGGTTCTCCTTCCAGAATGGCATCAATTTGTAATATACAACCTGAGTAGAATCCTATAGTCAGAGTCAGAATGCTTTTGTAAAAACCTTTTAAAAGAAACATTCTTTTCATTCTATTTCACAATCATGCTATACATTGCGTGGGTTTATCACATTAACTCCCAATTAATTACATTGAGTCTTTAGGTTGTTAGTGAGAAAACGGGAAAACAATGTGGCCCGCATTGGGAGGTCACTGACAAGCTGCTGAATCCAGACTATACAGAGATCAGAGAGAAAAGGATCTTGCTGTGCTGTTTTTCTGGCACGCCTCTACATTATTGCCACGCTTTGCCTGACATGCCATTACATCTGGAACAACGGAACAGCATACGTATAGAAGCCTACTCTGTGATCCATAAAAATAATGCTGAATAGATGTTTACCAGATGCTTTGGTTTCATAGCGAGACAATCAACTGCAGTAAAGGACACTTAATTCCGACTGGATCGGATTGATGATCATAAATGACCTGTACTTACATAGTGCTTTCCAAATTTGGCATTGTGTTTGTTTCAGGGCTATTGATGGTACAAATGTAGCACACATCCCTCCTTCAAGACTTCACATGGACAGATTGCGCCAACTTGCTGATCGGTGGAAAAGCACTCCTTAGCAGAAGCTTTGTCACTAGTTTTGTACTCTATGTGCTGCTATGAAGTAAGTCAGTCTACAGACAAAAACAGTTTGGTGTTCTACAAAATCTTACTGCTGCAGGAATAGCGTCTTGAAAGAAATGTTTACAAGAAACCATTGGTGTGAAACAAGTAGCCCGCTAAAACAAGCACGCCTGTTGTTCTAGTTTGTCAGAGGTTCCATTGACCTTGAAAGTAAGAACAAAGACCTTAGAATGATTTCACACGCACCTCATCTACAGTATGTGCTAGTTTCGAGGTGGAAATTGTTCTGCTCAGTAAACACGCTAACTACTGTTAGGAATAAATGCTGATAGCAAAGTATTTTATGCATTTGAACACAAAAAAACATTGACCTATAGATGTTGTAGACTATAATTCTGATTTTAAGGGATAGCTGAGAGTGTGCTGAGAAGTGAGGTTCTGTGAAAATCCCATAAGTCTTTTTGTGTATTACTTTGGTGTAAATCCAGATAGCTAAAGCTAATGGCTAGTCCTAGTGGGGCTTAAACCTAAGCAGACTTGTCTTAAACTACAGTCTGAAAAATATCAATACAATATGTAACCTTGATTTTATAAACCTTTAAACTTTAGTTACAAAGAAGCCTATGGTTATTTACACAGGAAATGTAGGCTGGAGGTGGTGCTCACCAATGAGCTTCATTTGCGAAACAAGTACACACATGCAAACTGTGTCCTGGTAACTACCTAATGTAAAAATCAATGCTAGTGGTCACTTAAACTCTTTTGCTTTTTACACCGCTTTAATTTTATTTTAAACAGTTATTCTGGCAGTAAAACTCAAAACATGTTGCATTTGCAGTAACCTTCATGTTTCACTCTGGAAGATTGTTGTTGGTGCACCACCTCCTTTTTCCACTACCTGTGTAACCTCTCCAAATAACCTCAAAATGCAACTGTGGGGATGGTTTAAAGGTTAATGAAATACAATTTGCATTAACTGCTATGATTATTATTATCTTTTTGATTGGAGTCGTTTGAAGACTAGAAGTCCGCTTTAGATTTAGCCACGCACCAATTAGCCGTTAGCTTTAGCATCTGGGACCAAATATTCTAGATTTACACAAATTCTGGACGGTAAGAGAGCTATTAGAAGCTAAGTTCTTCAAACCTTTTGACAGAACTTCAGAAATTCTGAACTATATGTTTATTGATGATTTATTAGCTTATTTATTAGTTTTGTGGAATCTTAAAATGAATTGTTGGTGGACCGCTGACGATCCAAATCATTTTAGAGCTCAGTATGGAGTTTATGATTTCCAACTTGAACCTTTTTTCCGACAAGTGGAATGTATCTTTACATTGTCACTTCATGATGGACAGATTAGTGCTAATATTTGCTTGTTGAGATTGTTCAGTGCTCGTTTGAAATCAACTTGTACACCCGTTTAAAATCTCAACATCTTTTAAAGCATCAGTACTGGGTCAACTCTCCACTTCTCCTTGAATTTGTGCACCATGTCGTATCCATGCACGGCTCGCTTCTTCCTATTTTGACTTTCCTGTCCATAAACAAACAATTTTGGACACTTAAAAATGGGTTTACTTTTCTTTGTATTTATGTGTTTTCATAAATTAGTGTTAATAAAAAGAGTAATACATTTTCTGAAGAATAATTGAATGCATTTGTATATTATTTTCCAAAAAATTGGTGCTGGAGGACTGGTATGAAATATAGATTATGACCCCCAGATCAAGCCATATGAACTCTTAGTGATTTCTTAAGGCACTAAATAAATATAATACGTACATAAAAAATAACGGTGAGGTGTGAAAAGGAACACACTGCAAAAATAGAACTAAAAATAAGAAAAAATGTCTTGAAATGAGAGTATTTTTCTTTGATTTAAGCAGATAAATAAGATTATTTGCCAATGGAATAAGATTTTTACACTTAAAATAGGAACAATTCATCTCCATCATCTTATTTCAAGTGCAGTATATCTAATTATCTTATTTTAGGGGTCAAAATACTCATTCTATTGGCAGATAATCTTATTTACCTGCTCAAATCAAGGAGAACTACATTCATTTTAAGAAAGGTTTACTTATTTTTAGTTCTCTTTTTGCAGTGCAGTGTTCTTTCTGGTGTTTTTATTCACAGAGTGATACAAGCAGACACGTTCATACTCATATTGTTTTCTGTATAAAGTTTGCTTAAGAACATCATACCGTCAACATCTCTTAGCTGCCTACGCCGAGATGCAACCGTGCGAAAGATTGCTCGGAACTTGTTAGTGAACCTGAGATTTATTCTGAAAGATTGAGGCTCCCTGTATTAAAACGGATGATATCTACAAAGTCAGAGGGGTGGATTGGTTTGCTGTGGCTTCTGCATTTTCTCTCTAAAACATCATCACTCACTTCTGCTGCTGCTGCCGCCGACTGCCTTCGTGATTAAATTACAGCACAGATGGGAAGAGAGATAGGCGCAGTCAGAGAGGGAGCTGGATGGGTATTTTTGCTTTAGGGAAAATAGAGAAAGTAGTTACAGAAGAGGGGAAAAAGAGAGAGATATCCTAAAGTGAGAGGACGGGGGGGGGGGGGGGGCTTGTTGTTAGTTGATGGGTGCAGATGGAGGAGGGGTGATGAAACGCTGAATGATAAGAGCATAAGGTGATGAAACGTAGAGATGGTAATACGCTGTCGTTTCCCCACACTTTTGTTCTGTTAGCAGACAGCTTCACATACCCGTCATGGATGAATTGATCTGCAGTGACATACTCCTGGTTTATTTGGTCAGTGGAAGGTTCTGGGAGAAAGTGAAGGAGTGAAAGGGGAAGGAAGAGGGTGGAACTGGATGGGAAGTAGAAATGGGCCGGCGTGAGAATATGATGTTCTAACATCCTTTAGGATAAATACCAAACTGTTTTTTAACTACAGTGTCATTAAAATAAACGTCTTCATCGAAATGTGTGACAGGATCTAATTTATTTGCTTAAAAAAAAGCAGTATTCATAACCACTCCTGTTAAAATGATAAAGTAATTACTTACTGGCAGAATTTTAAATCAGTTTTAGATAGATGTGTTAAAGCTCGTGGCAGAAATTAGAATTCAGTGTCAGACAGCGACATGAAATCTACAGAGAGCATAAGTTATAAAGGTGTCAGCGAACCTCTTTGAAAGATACTGAGTTTTTTGTAAACAACTGTATATAAATATATAAAATAGATATAAAAATGTGACCTCCAGCTACATTTAGAAGGATTTCTTGAGCATAGGGGCTCATTACACAGAATCGTCACTGTTTGTTGAAGAAGGACCAAAGCACAAAGCATGGTTGTGGCAAAAATGATATTTTAATGGTAAAAAAGAAACTTACAAAAGTAGTCACACAAGGAGCAGGCCATGGGACAACTGGTGGAATAAGCAGGCGGTGAAATGGCAGGGTAATGGAGAAAACGGCAGGTAAACAGAATCCAGAGCAAAACAACAGCAAAACAGTGAGAACAGTAAGAACCAGAGAGTCTAAATAACGAGGCAAGGGAGGAGAAATGACAAGCAAACCAGAAGAGCAAGCAGAGATGTGGAGCAGGTGTGGCAGAAGGGAAGTGGGGAAGCTGAATAATTTATTCAGGGGCGGATCTACTGGGGTGGCATAGGGTGGCAGAAAGCCCTGCCACCCCAGCTGACAGCTCTGAATTCAAGTTACAGTTAATGGCATACCACAGTGTGGAAGATTCCAGTCCACGTTTGACAAGTTCTTATTTTCCAATAGTCATGATGGTCCGAATCTAAGTTGGTCCTAATGCTAGTAAAAGGTACAGAAATACCTCTTTTTGGTGTTTTCACAGATAGAACAAAGATTTAAAAAATCTGACGGACATTTATGTGAACTGAAAGTTCTTGTTACACGTTACACACGCAAGACGCTGGCTTTGTTGTTCTTTCTTAAAACAACTTAGTTATTGTTACAGAAAAATGACGGACATCAAACCGCCGTTGATAAGGCATATGTAGCAAGCCAGATCTGTTTATTTTAACTATTAGGACACTTAAAAGCAGTTCTGTGATTTGAAGTAATCATCCCCTACAGACCATATATCCAGCAAACAGTTTGATTCAATTAAAAACTTAAAAATATTGCTCTTGTAAAAATAGTACAAAATAGAAAATGACAAGGAATGTTTGTTGCACTGAATGAATTTGTTTTTGTAGGCAATGAAGGACAAAACAAAACTATAATATTTTCCAATGTGGAAGAAAAAGAACAAATGATAACAGCTTCTTTTAGTTAGCTGACTAATGTATCACAGCCATACATGTGTGGATCGGTAGCACTACATTATGTACACTACCAGTCAAAAGTTTGGACTCACCTTTGTCATTCAATGGTGTTTCCTTATTTTTATGACGTTCTACACTGCGGACACAGTGAATAAATCAAAAGTTTGACTGAAATGATGATATAATGTGTATCAAACACAAAATTGTGAAATAACTCAAAACATCTTGTATATTTTAGCCTTTTCTAAATACCCTCCCTTTGTTTTTGATTAGCGCTTTGGTCCCTCTTGGCCTTCTTTCCATGAGCGTCATGACGTTAGTCATCTGAAATGGTTTTCCAGCCGTGCTGAAGGAGTTCCCAGAGTGTCTAATAAAAATAAAGACACGCCATGGAATGAGAGAGGAAGGTGAATCCAAACTTTTGACCGGCAGTGTACATCTTGAATAAAACTGTTTCCATTTAGTTGAAGTGAATTCAATCCACAGTAGTGTTACGATGTGATTTTTATTAACTGACATTGTTACTATAAGGCTAAAAATAGAAGCCAGTGTTAATTTGAGTTGACTGAGTTTGACTGCGTAAAGTGCCTTGAGATGACATGTGTTGTGAATTGGCGCTATATGAATAAAATGGAATTGATTTGAATTAATTAGAAGGTGATAATTAAGAGGGAAGAAGAGCGCCAGAAAGTCTTTGAATAATAATAATACTTAATAAAAAAAAAATAAAAAAAACATTCTTCATGTTGGATCATGTGCATTGTGACAGTGTGATAGTTAATGCCTGTTCTCTTTCACTTAGATCTCCTGTAGCTGTGGGTGGATGGGGGTGGGGGGGGGGGGGGGGGCAATTAGCTGCAGCGGGATGGAAGGGGACTGAGTGGCTTAGTCCTGATGTAAAGACCACCCGCGAAATGAGAGGGTCAGCGAGGTGGGACCCCCGTTCACTCAGTCGCCGTCAAGTTGAAAAGTGGCATTAACCTCCTGCTCCTCTGGTTGATCCACACACAATGCCACTGGCACAGAGAGGTACAGACCAGGCATATAAGTCAAGAGTTACCACGCCGCTGCACGCACACACTCTGCTTCTCAAAGGGGCGAGGGAAGAAGTAAAAGAAAAAGCTGTGTCATTTTATTAGTAATAAAGTGGCTTTGTGCAGCATGTGAGGGTGTGTCAGATGTTCCTGCAGCGTGCCCCTCTAACATCCGCTGGCAGAATATTTCCACTCACACCCCGCTTTCATAACACAGAGCATGTTCTTAATGCTGCGTATGAATGTCTGAGTAGCTTGTAAAAGCAGGAAATGATGCTTCTGTTTTTTTTTTTTTCTTTTCGTCCACGGCTCAACTTCTAAACTCACACCGGCACGGGGCAGACAAGGTTTCACTGTGCGCTGCACAAGAGCCGGGCTGAAATGTTCCACCCTGCCCACAGTGAATGCATTTAGCATCGCCATGGGACTCTCTGAATGAATGCCGGGGTTCTGCTGCTATGTGAGGAGCCACTAAAAACAGGCCGATGACACAGTTTGGGTGCCTGCTCACGGCTCACTGACACACCCTCGGGATACTGATGCATGTTTCCAAATATGAGAAACTTTTCTGGGACGCACTGTGAATGAGGTGCTGAATTAAATTGAACTAAACAGAACAATAAAACTAAAGGTTGAGTGATTATTTATGTTTTTTCTGAAGTACATATAATAACCAAGGCCTGGTTATCTTTCTGGGGTGGTAGCTGATGCATCAGCCCAGCCAATCAAAGGGCTGACAGGAAACTATTCTAAAGTGTTCATGGACTCCCTGGGATTGTCAGTTAAAACTATGTAAAATGTCTCCAAACTATTAAGGCCTTTGGCAAATCTAAAGTTCTAACCTGCTGCAACCTTTAAAAACTGTATTGCCAATTTTTTAATTCGTAAAGCTCTGATACTCCAGTTTTAACAGTTTGAAGTTACTCACAATACCTTCTATTCTACTCTACGGGTGAATTTTAAATAGATGATAGTAAAATACAGCAATTATGTCGCGCAAAATCCCAGTCTTCGATCTCTGTAAAATCTGAAAATACAGTAACATTTTAGGGCAGCATGATTCATTCATTCCTGTGAAAGGCCTTTTCTTCTTTTGCTTATTGATTTTTATTTTTTTATCCAAACTTCAAAATGTAGATGTTGCATTTACTCATGTAAAGATTAGTGCCAATATCAACATCCGACATAGACAAAGATGGAAATGAAGA
Source organism: Fundulus heteroclitus (assembly GCF_011125445.2). NCBI lineage: Eukaryota > Metazoa > Chordata > Actinopteri > Cyprinodontiformes > Fundulidae > Fundulus > Fundulus heteroclitus. The sequence continues at coordinate 32,407,418 of NC_046376.1, read as the reverse complement.
TTAATAAAGGGAAATAAAGACTCTTGATTAACACTGGTAGTTAATATTGGCCCAATTTTACTTATTGTAAATGTAATATATATATATATATATATATATATATATATATATATATATATATATATATATATATATATATATATATATATATATACAAACACGAATGTATGTATATGTATGTGTGTGTGTTTGTTTACTGCTATTCCATATCTTGGAACAAATGTAGAAATTGTTCTAAGCCCATGTTGGTTGGTTCTGAGATTGTGCTTTTGCCATTTTGTTTTTTGCCTCTGTTGTTCCCTCCAGTATTTGTTTGCCTAGATGATAAGCAAAGCCCCTTCAAATGTATTTGGTTAATAAATAACTGCAAAAGCTGGAACCGTTCTGAACCAAATTCTTATTCCTGCACTAAAAAATTGTGCATTTTCTTAGGAAGTTGATAAAAAAAATCTCTTAAAGCTGCCTTTTGCTAAACGCTTGGCACTCAGATATTTACAGTTAACTATTCTATATACTCCTCTATTTAGAAACAGAAACAACTATGGGTTTTGTCCGTTTGTGTGCGCGTGGTTATGTTCATGTTCTTGTGGAGGGGGGCCATGGTCAGAGTCCAGTAGTGGCTGGCCAGCAGGACAGATGTTTAATCTTACCTACCTTCTGTGAGTGTGTGTGTATGTGTGTGGGTGGGGGGTGGGGGGATTATACATACTGTGACTATGTATGTGCACTGAGCAGATGTTTTGTCTTGGCTTTTTTACCTGCATAGAACATTACATCTAGTATATCTGACCTCTCTTAGTTTACATGAGTGGAAGTGTGTGTGAGAAATCTGACAGTATTAAAGGTAGAGTGGGCCATTTTTCCAGAAATGTAGGTAAAAATGCTCAAGTCCCTTTCTGAATAACTGAGCATGCACAAGGCCATCTTACCCGCTCTTCTGCTCCTCGGGATGATGGTGTGAAAAAAATCTCTCAAATACACTTTGGTTTTATTTCTTTATTCTGAGGTCTTTCTATTGTAGTCAGTTTGCTTCTTGTGACTGTCAGCCATTTCAAAGTACATGGTAAGAGTAGCAGCGCTACAATGAATGGAACTTACCGGATATTTAAATACTAGAAGTGCACATGTGCTGTCAGAAAATGGAAGCTAACAAGGAGCGAGCACACACATTGGCAGTGCGTCAGCGCGTCACAAATCACAATGATTGGCTAGTGGGAAAACCTATAAATAACAACTTGAAACCGAAAAAGATCATCCACTATAGGAAATTCTTTCTAATTGATTTGTATTTTGATCATGGACAAAGTGCTGCTTTAAGTAAATAAAAAATCAAGCATTACCTCTTTATGTATCTAATTCAAGAGAATATGTAACCTGATCTGCAGTTAAGGCAGGCCAGCATTTATTTTGTACATTTAGAAAAGAAATCCCTTGCATAAGCATCAAAAGACAGAGATACAATTGATAAAACAAACATTACTACTGAATTTACGCAAGTGCTACTTAATTGTTGCTGTAGTAACCTGATAACATTACTGAATTTCATGCAGCACTATGCAGATGCTCTGTCTACACCAATGAAGATCCATTCACCTCAGCATGCTGAATAGTGGAGTGGCAACACTTCATGGTACCTTTCTGGTAAATTCAGCTGATAAGAAATTTACCACTTGGGTGACACTCATAGACTGTGTGCAGAGCTTTCAACTTTCATCCTCAGTGGGGAAGCAATCATAATGTTTGTAAAAAGTGAGAAAAACTAGATGTTGACCTCACATGAAACATAACTAATCTTTCCTGAAGCAATAGAACACGATAGTCATCTCAGCCTTCATCCTAGTACATACGCAACAAAAATGAGGGCATGTCATAAACGACACTCGTATTTCAAAGTCATAAAAGGACTTGATGTGGCACAGAGTGTGTTTTATTGTTTCTTATTATTTTTTAATTACAAGCAATGTAATATTAGAAGTTGGTGACACCATATGCATCCAGTAGATTTTGTAATTAGATAAAAGCTGTTGCGATCTTTGCTATAACTGCTTTCATTGACTTCATTAGCTCACTTAACACATACATATTTCAGATTTTGCTTGTTAAGTCTATTTGCCTGACTTCAAGTAAGATTTCTTGGTCAGATTTTACCTCCATGCACCCTTAATCTCTGTACAATATAACAGTTAAAGGGGAACAGCCAACTTGTTACTTCTACATGATCTCAACCCTGTTCTCCTAATAGCTGGGAAGACCTGATTGTAACAAGTAACTGTAAAAGGCTTTTGTCTCCTTAATGAGGGAAAAGAGGAAGGCATGAAAAATAGAACCAGACTGACTGAAAGGAAGCGATGAAAAGAGAAGAAAGTTAGGTTCTCGGTTGTGTCTTTTTAAACTAAAACATATCGCTGTGTTAACTTGCCACAGAGCTCATGATGGGACATGTGATCTTTTCCCTAACATACTCAAACACACACACACAGATACACACATGGTCATTTAAAAACTCTTTGTTTGTTGTGGGACCTCTAAAGCTGCAGATGATGAGTCAGACTATTTCAGTGTACTTAAAGTAGAAACAGTACAAAAAAGTGGTTTTGATAAGGGCTGTATGATGATGAAGAGATAGGTAATAAGGTTTTGTATGATGAAAGACAATCCTTATTTCCTTTGACCATAAGCATAGAAGAAGGACCAGATGCTGAGAGTGAGGCAACCATTGTCATTTATATCACTATGGATATACCTTCATTGCTGGTCCTAGAAAGTGCTCTCAGAGGTTGCAGCCAACGATTACATGCTCAGCTGGAGCATGAACCATATGTGTGTCAAGTGCGACATGGAAAAAAATCCTATCACAATGATATTTTTAATATCACTCAATATTGATATGTATCACAATATTGTGTCAAAATATAGACAAATTCCTATATTTCTTTCAATCTTCAATGTTCCCTGGTACTATTAAGTGAAGTTTGAGCACTTGACCTTGTCTGGGATTGTAGACTTTTACATTTTGCATGCTCCTGTGGGGGGCACAGGTTCAGGTGGTAAAACAGATTGGTTGTATTCCCCACTTAGTCACAACATCCAGGATTGAGATCATTTGCAGTGCACACCACTTTGTCATTGTTTTAGACTCAGAATCATCCTGCACTCTGTCCTGTGGGGTCCCACATGGCTCAGTTTTAGGGCCACTGTTTGTCTCCCTGTATTAATTGCCTCTAGGTGTTGCACTTAGAAGGCATGGAATTACATTACACTACTACAGTATGTCGATGACTGACAGATCTATCTGCCCTTAAACCAGAAGGACAGCTTTTCAATCAAAACACTGTTAGATTGCTTGGAGGATATTGGAGGATAACCTGGTAAATGTTAATCAATTCAATTCAATTCAATTTTATTTATATAGCGCCAAATCATGAAACATGTCATCTCAAGGCACTTTACAAAGTCAAGTTCAATCATATTATACAGATTGGGTCAGATTATACAGATTGGTCAAAAATGTCCTATATAAGGAAACCAGTTGATTGCATCAAAGTCCCGACAAGCAGCATTCACTCCTGGGGAACCGTAGAGCCACAGGAATAGTCATCTGCATTGTACATGGCTTTGCTGCAATCCCTCATACTGAGCAAGCATGAAGCGACAGTGGGAAGAAAAACCACCCATTAACGGGAAGGAAAAACCTCCGGCAGAACCGGGCTCAGTATGAACGGTCATCTGCCTCGACTGACTGGGGTTACAGAAGACAGAGCAGAGACACAACAAGAGAGACAAAAAAGCACAGAAGCACACATTGATCCAGTAATCTGTTCTACATTAGATGGTAGTAGTGGGTGAGCCGTCTTCTCTGGATGATGTCACAGTTAACAGAACGCCAGACCAGGTGTACCTACTATGAAGAGAAAAGAGAGAGAACAGAAAGTTAAAGCAGAAATGACAACACATAATGCATAATTGAAGAACAGTAGAACTCAATAGATTGAGAAAATTAGATCCTGATATCCTCCAGTAACCTAAGCCTATAGCAGTAAAACTATAAAGGTAGCTGAGAGTAACATGAGCCACTCTAGTTATAAGTTTTGCCAAAAATTATAACTCTCATAAAGAAAACAGAGGTGATAACGTTTGGACAAAGTCACTCCTGTGATTCCATCACTATTGATTTGGGACCTCTGACAGCATAGTAACAACCAACTGTTACCCATCTGGGTTTTAAGATGATGACTTTAAATTGGACAGTCAAATAAGAAGCGTTGCAAAGTCCTGCTTTTATAATTTAAGACGGTTGGCAAAAGGGAAATCTTTTCTGCCGAAGAAACCATTTGAAACAGTGATCCATGATTTTATTTCATCCCACTTCAGATTAATGTTATGGACTTTATGTTGGACTGACAACAACAGCTCTTGCAGGTACCAAGGTCTGGGGGGAAGCTGACAAGGGGCAGAACATTTTCTATTGCTGCCCCTCAGCTGTAAAAAAAAAAAAAAAAAAAAAAAAAAAATCTCCCTCTGCACATCAGAGAAGCTCCATCACTGCCTACTTTTAAAACTCATCTTAAAACCCCATTTTTATTCTTTGGCTTTTAGCATAAAGAAGACTTAGTTTTGACCTTGTTTGATTTACATTGATTTAGTTGTGTTTAATCTTTTACTGCTTTTATGACACATTTATGTACTTTTTCTTCTTTTAATGCGTGTTTTTTCATAGTATTTCATAGTTTGCAAAGCGTGTTGATCTGTAACAAGCTGAAGTCAAGCCAGTAAAATCCTTATATTTACTCTGAGTTATCTATAAAGTATTAAATCCTTTCAGTTATATTAATGTTTGCTCCACAACACCTACACAAACATTATGACAGATGATGCATTATTCTCTCATGACGACTTTGTTTCCTGATGGCAGCGACTTCTTTCAGCAGGATGATGCAGCCTATTAGGCCAAGGAAAACAATGCTCAGAGCTTTTTTGACTGCACAATGGGGATGGATGGGGCATTAGGCAGGTGGCAATAATATTGTGGCTAACACAGGATATCAGTAAAACCAAACCAAACATCCTCAACAAAAGATTTTCCGTTGCACACAAATATACACAGTGACTATTCATTATTTTATTATTCCAGCCTCATCAAGCTCTCAGATTGACTTCTTCCGTTGCGGCCGTTTAACCCTTTACACTCCTTGTGACACATTTCTTCCCATTTTATGGACCTGTCTCTAAACAATAACGTGTATCTTTGTTTTTTTTCACATTCATTATACTTATTTGTGCTATCTATATAATGGCCAAGAAGAAGTTGTTCTTTAATCACAAAGTACAATCCCCTGTGATCCACTGTTTTCAATCATATAAATAAAAACAGATCTGGGCTGAGACAAAAAGTGACAAAAGTTTGCAGACAAAAGTGTGTATCTGTCAGTATGTCAGCATCACTGAGCATTTGGTTAACATATAAGAGTGTGTACTATAGATTTTGGGAATTCCCTTAGTTATTTGGTAGGTAGTCATTCTTATTTGCAGTATTTTAAAGATGCCGTTGCCTTTGTCTGACAGTGATGACTGACAGAATGAAATTTGCCAGAAAAAACTTTCATACAGATGCTCATGTCAAATCAGATAATTCAATGAAAAGGGGACAACGACATATGCATGCCACACTCTTCTTATATTCTTATTAGTAAAAAACACATCTGTGTTTATGCGTTGTTTCTTTTGCTGTAGAAATTCCTGCCGGGTCTTTTATCTCTCGCAGTGCAGCCCTTTTCGGTTTCATTCCTGCAACCCTCAGCATCCTCTCTACCCCGTGCGTCCCTGACTGCCCCGTGAATCAGTCGGGCTGGCAGAGCGTTGCTGTCAGGGAAGCGGTGAAAGTGATTAGTCATTTTGAACTCAGCCAGGATCTGGACAGCCTGGGCGGACAAGAAAAGAGATTCTGGAATTTATCTGCCAAAGCAGCAGCTGCTCCCTTTTGTTTCAAAAGAAGGAAGAAAGGTTTGAAGATTTCATTTCATCTTCTTGGAAAGACTTAAAGGAAGGCGCCCCACATCTGATTCTTATTTAGCTCACCTTCTGTCCATATGAACTATCCTGGTCTAAATTTAGCTCGCCTATGCTTCACCTGAAAAGAGCATGAGTGATTAGTGCCTTTCTGAACATCTTTTCAACCGCAGTGTTGTCATAGTTGGTTCTATGACATGAGGTTGTTGGTCGTCTCCCCATGTTGTGTGAACTGAATTTCTTTAAGAACAATTTGGTTGATTACTAAAATGTTCTGTGCAGCAAGGAATCATGCGCCTGTCAAATATATAAACAGTCAGGTGGGCTGTTGTGAAATTGTGCCATGTTTCTAGGCTGCGTGAAGCCACATATGTCCAGCAAAAACTAAAACTGGGATTTTAAGTGACATTGGAACCATGGGGCATTGTATTTGGCAGGGAAAAAAATGCTTTACACGCTTGCGATTTATAGAGATACGGTCATTCAAGAACTTAGGAGCTGTGGAATTTAATGTCAAGTCTAAATCCATACATGTTAGCAGGATTAAGTGTCAGTGCATTCAGTCTACAGCGCCTTGCAAAGAAAGCTATTCTTAACTCTTAGGGTTTGGGCTAGGGTTAGTTTACATTGTATTTAACTGGGATCAAGGTGATGGAGCAACACAAATTAGTAGATGATTGTAATATTGGATTGAAAAAGCCCCTGAGAAATCAGTTGTATTTAGGACCGAACTATCTAGCACAAGAATAAATATTCTTTGATCTAAATTGTTGCTATTGTAGCTCTGCCGTTATGTTTGGGGCTGTCCCACTGGAAGGTGGATTTCCTCCTCAGTCTCAAGTCCCTGACAGCCTCTGACAGGTTTTCCTCCTGGATTGTCCTGTATCTAGCTCCATCCGTCTCCCCATCAACTCTGATGACTTTCCCTCTCCCTGCTGAAAGAAAGGCATCCCCAGAGGACACTGTTGCCATAACCACACTTTGAAATTATGAGCATGAATATTTTTTCAAGGCAATATATGTAAATAAAATCAGGGATGACTGGTGATCCATGCCGATTATGTTTTAATCTTTATGACTTTATAGCAAACTTTATAAAGACTAAGGCACTGCCAACCATCCTCTGCACTCTGTCTGTAGGGCAAGGATATTGAGTCAAAGCAACCCTGTGCTGCTCACAGGTGATCATCTTAATATGCTCAGACATGGCCAATTGCCAGAACAAAGGTCAGAGCAAATATTGGTCTAATTAATCGATTGACCAGTTCTGGTGTTAGACCGCATTACACATTTCCCTTTGAAGCTTCTCACAAAGTCGCACCTCTGTTCTAATGGATCTCTTATGTGAAAGGCCTGCGCTTCTCCGAAGGAGGTTGTATTCCTGATACATTTCTGTAACAGCGCCTGCTGGTGTGCACAGAACCATCTTCGTAAGGCTGAAAACCAGATTTCAACCTGACATTACCTTTTGAAGTCCAGGATTCTGCCTCCTGGTACATGTACTGAGTTAACAGCTGCCACAAGTCTTTTCAATTCTGTTGGCGCTGTTGTCTGTGGTCGTTGTAATTTCTCAGTTTATCCATTTGTATGTCGTTTTCTCCAGGCTTCCTCCTTTTTATAACCAACGTCACTGAGCGTGTTCAGTACAGTGCATAAGCTCCTCCCTGCACCATGTGTTTTTACATAGCAGCATGACATCAACATCCTTTGATCGTCCTGCTGCAGCATGTCTCTGTGTGACCACGGTCCAATTACGGATGTTATGCCGCACATCAGCCAATAGAAAAGAAGTAGTGGCGCCGCTAAGCCAATGAGCTCTGTTGTTTGTAGTTGGGGCTAATGGGCTGCCTGCATGCAGCTGTGTAACACATGCAGAGCATGTGGTTTGGCTCTGCTCGTTTGTGGATATGTGGAGCTGTGGCAAGAAACACCCCCACCCCCCCAAACCCCCACCCCATCGTGACCGGTGGTTCTGGCCTCAGTTATGGCTCCCTTTGTTGTCATCCACTCCCTATCCTCTCATCCCACCTTATTTTATCTTCTCCTGCTCTCTCTGTCTCTCTCTCTCTCTCTCTCTCTCTCTCACTCTCTCCCAGTTCCCAGAGCCATCACCATGGCAACAACAAGCAGTGTGGGCTGGGAAAATTCTGGATCAGCGCTCCATGTTCCAGTTCAGCGCTGTAGGGTCCAGTCATACTCCTCACCCTCACACTGTGTCTTTTATCGTGGGATTACATTATAATCTGACAATACAGATTAGCATAGCAGACCTACTTGCCCGTGGCTATTGTGCATTAAAGCTCTTTTTTATGCTTTATTTTTCCTGTTTTTATTCCTCATTTCCTGTAAAAAAAAAAAAAAGACAGAAAAAAAAGCTTTTTAGAAAAAGAAAATCGTATCTGTTGTCTAGCCTCCGTTTCCCCCAATTCCTTTCTGATCATTTTTCACCAACTCCTGCCTTCATCCGTCCCACACCTCACTCTGTCATCCAACCCTTGTGCAACGGCAGGTTTCCTTTCACGCGCTTCCTCCTAATCACTCTTGATCTCAAGACTTTTATCTTTGTGTGTGTCATCTCTTTTCCAGTTCTTTCTTCCCATCCTCATCCTATATCACCCCCGCTGCTGTGTTGCAGAGCCAAGTGCCAGGACACGGGGGGGATGGTGGGGTTCAACTCAGTCCCACCGTGCATCCATATCCTCCTTATTGGAACGTTTAATTGGACAATTTTTTTTTTAAATCTAGTTTGGGTGCAAAATAAAACTAACTTCTTACTGGTTAAGGAGAAGACTGATTCTGAAAACAACAAGTCCTGCAAAGAGGCTTACCGCAGAGTTGGACTATCAACACAATGCAGACAGTAGCAGCAGACAGGTACAATAAGACTATTGTTCTCCATGTAACTCTATCACACACTTTCTCTCTTTTTAGCTCTGCGTCTCATGTACACACACTTTCGTGCACACACACACACATACACACGCACACACACACATGCAGTGCTAAAATCACAACGGTGTACTCAGTGCACATAGAGAAACTAGGACATCTCTGTTACCGCGATCATGTGCACTTGGACACACACACACACACACACACACACACACACACACACACACGTACATATAAGCTTTCTCCTAGTCAGCGTCAGTCCAGAGCGTTCCGGTTAGTGTGTGTGTGTGTGAATGGGCGCGATACAAAGAGACATTTAATAGGTTGACAATTCATGGAGAGGAGGAAGGGGGAAAAAAAGGGGGAGACCAGTTGGTGGCCTGGTTTCAAAGAGTTCAATGTGCTTTTTAAACTCAGGATATATCACGTTTAAAGGCCTGGCTTCCTGTAATCATGCAGATCCAAAAATGCGTATTAGTTAGTATTTTAAGACTATTCTATCTTGACTTTTTAAAAAGCAGTTTAATGCAAAGCTCAAAAATTAGTTACAGAGTGCAAGAGCTTCTGAATAATATAACAAATTGTATGATTGTGCCAAACGTTTGGTCCATTATTCCAGAGATGGTGACTCGACTCCTAGACTTGGACTAGAGGCGCACTAGAGTCGTAAAAACACAGACTTCAGACTTGAGTTTGACTTTGGGATAAAAGCCTTGTGACCTGACTTGGACTTACAGACAATCTTTATCGAGTTTACCCAGAAGCTGTGTTGCTACACATACAGTATTTCTCTGTGAGAAGATGCACTTAAGTGTTAGTCAGGGACGTTTACGGGCTGTGGTTTGTTTTGGGCTCGTAACTATCTGTCCAGGCTAGCCATGCGTTACTTCTGGCTGAAAATAGCCAATAAAGTTCGTTTTAAAATTTTAGTCTTTACTTTTAGAGCCCTGAGTGGCCAAACTCCAGCTTATATTACCAACCTTTTTCAACCATTTTCCCCTTCTCGTAGTTTGAGGTCCTTCAGCCAACGGCTGTTAATGGTTCCACAAACTAATTTCAAGACCAGAGGGGATAGCTTTTTTTAAAGCTGTGGCCCCCAGACTGTGGAATGCATTGCCTTTATCTTTACGCTGTCTTGACTCTGTTCATTCTTTTTCCACACCAACAATCTACACACCTGTAGATTGTCAGTCATCCAAAACATTACGTAGTACAAGTCGAGCTGCTTCTACTTATGCACTTACGATTCTGCTGAAGATGTTTTCATGCAGAGCAGCGTGTTAAACTGCCAACTTTAGCATGTTTGTTCTTTTACTGAAACGCCGTCATCCTGATATTAAGATGCATCTTGATGCATCCCAATGGATTGACCCTGATATTGCTACGTGTATTGTTTAGTGCATAAGAAAAGTCAGAAATGAGATTCTAATGATAGCCTTGACGAAACAATACCCAGTTTTCATTTATTTATGCAAGAAGGAAAAATAACTTACATTGCCTTATTATATTTGCTGAAAACAGAAATCTATTATTGCTAAACAAGACATAAATATAAAACATAGGATGTAAAATTTAAAATCTGAGTTTTATAGCTATAACAATGTTTTCATTCAGATTTGTTTCCTGGTTTGATAAAGAAACTTCACTCACTAAGTTTAGTAGTTTTCAGTTGCTTATTGTCCAAACTGATACCTTAGCCATTCTGCTCTTTAGACTGCAGTAACACTGGGGGTATATCAAGTTGGTATCAGCTTGTTGATTAGTCAGGCTCTCTGCTCACTAGCCTGCAGTCAGCAGCAGAACTGACCTGCTTGTTGTGGCTTATCTACTGCAGTTTTAAAACAGCGATTTTTCTTAATAAGAATGATATTCGGTACTGCTTAAGTTTCCACACCATGGCTGTCCATGTTTTTGCGTGACCCAAATACTTGGATCAGTTCTTTCAGCCAGTTGAACTGCAGTAGGCCTACACAGCAACATGTGGAGAAGAGGCAGCCCAACCTTATTCTAAGCTTCCAACAGCCAGGGGAAACTGCAGGCTCTCCAGCCTTTCTCTGGCATCAAATTGAAAGGTTTTTAAATTTGACTTGAGGTTTAGGAGCAGCATGACGCAGTATTTTAGTGGCTTCGAATCTGAGGCCTCCAGGTATACCGTGGTGTATGCTGATATTGGTAATTGCTGAGTGTCTGAGTGATACGTCTCAGTTTTTGAACCTATGGAACTGAACTGACAACCAGGCCAAGATAAAACTATGCCCACCATTCTGGGCACCATAATCTATCCTTATCAAATTTTCTACTTCATCTTCAGTTTGTCTTCGTAATGCAGATATAGTTGTTTGTAAAGTTTCACAATTAGAGCTCATACCTCAGCTCCAAGGTCCCCCTGTTTTTCCTACTGATACATTCCTCCATACTTCGTAGATGCCACAATTGTGTTGAATCTCTTTTCACTCCAAGATGGATGACAGTATCAATTGTTCATTAATTCTTGCCTCATTAGTCAGACTTGGGGTTCTTAAAGCTTTAGATGTTTGGTTACTGGTACCAACTAGATTGAATCCTAATGTTACTGTTATCATCACGAGGATACTCCTTTCTCAGGGTTTTCTCCCCCTTACTTCATGACTTGCTCTGTCTTTCTCCACTAGTGTAAGTGTAACCATAGCATAACTCTCAAACCACTAATGTAATTACTTCTTCTGTGGCGTCGTGACACATACTTATCATAGCTACTTCTTTCTTTGTTTACAGCTTCTTTGATACAGTTGATTGTGCTGAAATACAGCCTCACTTGTGATTTAAAAAAAAAAATCCCTAATTATTATTATAAATGATATATGGCAAATAAAGTAGTGCTATGACATGCCACTGCATTATTGCAGTGGCACTGAGCTCAGAGTGTAAATGCACGTAGAAGATAAGCAGATCAGTTATCATTTGTTTTCATTTTCTACCCATGGTTGTAGGTTTAAACCCCAATAGATGCAAGGCAACACTGGGAAAAGATGGACCTAGCTTGCAGAACCACATGTTCAGATGCTCAACTCACCAAAGACATGATGTCATGATAAAGCTTAAAAACAGGTGTCGGACACTGCCTCGGTGTTGGGAAGTGCATAGCCACAGAACAATCAAGATTCCCAGTGCTGCCCTAACTTTACCTCCAATCATGTCTTTAGTCTGCGTTTGCATCAGATGTGGATCATTGATCAGTGGAAAAACGTTCATTGTGCGTTTCTCATGTTGAAATAAGGGGGTTTGGTGGGAGAGGAACGGTGATGTTTCTAAAACATCTACAGTGCAAGAAAAGTATTAAAGATATTTTTTTCTAGCCTGTGAGGAGTATGCCAGCTGTGTGAGAATGGAATTGCTATAAAACTGGTGTTATTTTAAAACTAAGAAAAGAATTTAGGATTTCAGATTTATTATTCCCTAAGGAACGTTGACCCTTACTTTAACTGTGAGATTTTCAAAAGGCTGTCAATATCAAAAGAATAAAATGGCTCTGGTTGTCTGTTTAAAAAGTTTTGCTCTCTCTCGCTACCTTGTAGCTTGACGGAACTGAAGGCTTCAGGCATCACAAAAAAATTTGGTTTATATTTAATGAGATTTTATCATCCCTCACTGATAATTCAGTTTAGTTTTTATGAGCCTTTTGCACCTCTCGGTATCTCAGCTTCAGTTTTAATACTCAAAATTGTTACGTTTGAGTACCCTTCAATCTGCAACTCCAACCGCCCCAAAGTCCTTAGTGTCCAGCAACCCTGGCAGGTAGGGTTAACTTCCTGATCATAAAAAAGACTTTCTGACCGGCTGTTCGCATCTCTTTAACAAAATCATCCACCATGTCAAGCTAACATGGCTTTTATTGAACATTATTGTTTTTAAAAATGAATGTGTTGATGGTCATTTTCTTTCACTAAAATGATGACTACTTAAATGTTTACTTTCACAGGAAGTACTGTGTATTTTATTAGTGCCTCATTCAGCTTTCCCCTTCATTCCTTTCCAAGGGGAAACGCTAACCGATGGTCGCTCATAGGCATTTTTTATTCAACTTGATGTGTACTTCTCTCTCTGATGGTTAATCTATAGTTGTGAATCATGAGGCTGCTGCTGACGCTGCATAATATGATTTCATTACGCAGCCCAATGGGCTCCACACACAGCATTCTTCACACCATTCCCACGACTTTCTCTCCCATGCATGAAAATCATGCAAACATACGGTCATCTAGTCAAGTCAATTCAAGTCAATTTTATTTATATAGCGCCAAATCATGAAACATGTCATCTCAAGGCACTTTACAAAATCAAGTTCAATCATATTATACAGATTGGGTCAGATTATACAGATTGGTCAAAAATGTCCTATATATAGAAATCAGTTGATTGCATCAAAGTCCCGACAAGCAGCATTCACTCCTGGGGAACCGTAGAGCCACAGGGAGAGTCGTCTGCACTGTACATGGCTTTGGTACAATCCCTCATACTGAGCAAGCATGAAGCGACAGTGGGAAGAAAAACTCCCCATTAACGGGAAGGAAAACCTCCGGCAGAACCGGGCTCAGTATGAACGGTCATCTGCCTCGACCGACTGGGGTTACAGAAGACAGAGCAGAGACACAACAAGAGAAACAAAAAAGCACAGAAGCACACATTGATCTAGTAATCTGTTCTACATTAGATGGTAGTAATGGGTGAGCCGTCTTCTCTGGATGATGTCATAGTTAACAGAACGCCAGACCAGGTGTACCTACTATGAAGAAAAAGAGAGAGAGCAAAAAGTTAAAAGCTGAAATGACGACAGTAATTTCAATGTAATACAATGCAAAACTGGAGAACAGTAGACTGAAGAACAGTAGAAATCAGTAGAGTGAGAAAATTAGACCCTGATGTCCTCCAGCAGCCTAGGCCTATCACAGCACAACTATAGAGATAGCTCAGGGTATGAGCCACTCTAACTATAAGCTTTGTCAAAAAGGAAGGTTTTAACATTAGTCTTAAAAATAGATAGGGTGTCTGCCTCACGGACCAAAACTGGGAGTTGGTTCCACAGGAGAGGAGCCTGATAGCTAAAGGATCTGCCTCCCATTCTACTTTTAGAGACTCTAGGAACCACCAGCAGACCTGCAGTCTGAGAGCGAAGTGCTCTGTTAGGAACATACGGGGTAATCAGAGCTCTGACATATGATGGAGCTTGATTATTAAGGGCTTTATACGTTAGAAGGAGAATTTTAAATTCTATTCTTGATTTAACAGGAAGCCAATGAAGGGAGGCTAAAATTGGAGAAATATGATCCCTCTTGTTGATTTTCATCAGAACTCTTGCCGCAGCATTTTGAATCAGCTGAAGACGTTGAACTGCATGTTGTGGACTTCCTGATAGTAAAGAATTACAATAGTCCAGCCTTGAAGTAACAAATGCATGGACTAGTTTTTCAGCATCACCCCTGGACAGAATGTTTCTAATTTTGGCGATATTCCGAAGGTGAAAAAAGGAAACTCTGGAAATCTGTTTAATATGGGATTTAAATGACATGTCTTGGTCAAAAATAACACCAAGATTTTTTACTTTATTACCAGAGGCCAAGTTAATGCCATCCAGATTAAGTGATTGATTAAGAACTTTATTTTTTGAAGACTCTGGCCCAAAGATTACAACTTCTGTCTTGTCAGAATTTAAATGCAGGAAATTTAAAGTCATCCAGCTTTTGATGTCATCAAGACATGACTGCAGTCGAAGTAACTGATTGGATTCATCAGGATTTATGGATAAATATAGCTGAGTGTCATCAGCATAACAGTGGAAATTAATCCCATGCTGTCTGATAATTTTGCCAATCGGAAGCATATATATAGTAAATAGAATTGGTCCAAGGACTGAACCCTGTGGTACTCCACAAGTGACCCTAGAGTTTGAGGAAGATTTATTATTAACATGAACAAACTGGAATCTGTCCGACAGATAAGATTTAAACCAGCCTAATGCTTTTCCCTTAATCCCTACAGTATGCTCAAGTCTTTGTAGGAGAATATTGTGATCAACTGTATCAAACGCAGCACTGAGATCTAACAGGACAAGTATAGACACAAGTCCATTATCTGAGGCCATGAGAATATCATTGGTGACCTTCACCAGAGCTGTTTCAGTGCTATGATGAGCTCTGAAGCCTGACTGAAACTCCTCAAGTAGGTCATTACTTTGTAAATGTTCACATAGTTGATTAGCAACTACTTTCTCAAGAATTTTAGATAAGAAAAGAAGATTAGATATAGGTCTGTAATTTACTAACTCATCTTGATCAAGAGATGGTTTCTTAAGTAAAGGTTTAATAACAGCTACTTTAAAAGCCTGTGGTACATATCCATTTACCAAGGATAGATTAATCATGTCTAAAATAGACATAATAAAAAAAAAAAGATACTCAAGTAGAGTTTTCACAAAATCCGGCATTACAGCTACCTTGGGCTGTGCCTGTTGGACCCGGTTCAGACCAGGGAGGCCTTTTGGTTCTTTGTCTGCAGTATTGGCTTCCTGTGATTGTAAATCTATTCCCCTCTCTCTTTAATGGATGTGTGCATTTGTGTGTGAGATCGAGAGTTCAGGGTGTGCCGAAAATGGCCTCAGAACAGCGTATCACACTCACCACCTGAATTGATTTCCCTCTCTTGTCTGAGATTTGTCCCAGCAAGCCTGTTTTTAACCATATTTTATAACTCTATTTTAGATTAATCCTGCCTCTGGCTCATTGACTGATGTACACTGTATTTTTTTAATACTTCACATGTCTAAGAATAGGAGCCTACTTTTCTATTCTAGTTAATACAATAATCATATTCTTGTAGCAAATATCTACACAGTTCTTGTGAGAAGTTGCATAGGCTCGAACATGATAATTAGTAAAGAATCCTTCTTTCTCCAGGAAAATGTGTTCAGCTTATCTGATCTTTTTGAACTAAAACATAGAGTAAATGTTCAAAACAATAAATTCAGACACCAACGGAGTCTTAAAGTATCAAGAGTTAAAGTATCAAATCAGTTGATTTCTTTTTTGTAACATAAATGCTTGAAAACATGAAGTGACAGTGTATTAGGTTGCAAGTAAAAGTTCTACCTCTCCTTTAGGAAATGTACCCATAGTATTCTACATCTCATAAACCGGAAGTAAGAAATTATATAATGACTGGATATTCTTCTACACTTCATCAACTGGGTACTCGAAGTTCCAGACTTTTGTCACCAATGAGAAATTAATTATTCAAAGACATTCATTTGGGTCCAAATCAATACAAGCTGAGCCAATTTGGTCTCCCCAAGTTGTCGCCCATAGTCACCCAAGCCGGCACCTAAACATTCGTGATGGAGAGCAAAACAGTCAACTACTGCTGGAAGTTTGAAACTCAAGCAGGAAATCTCAAAATGCAGCCAGATGCTAGCTGGGCTAACGCTAATGGCCGAGACTCTGACGTTTGTGAGCAACTCAAAAACCGTCCTGCATCTGCGGCCATGTTATAGCAGGTTGCACCCACTGGACAACAGGCGCTAACGTTGTCGGTTTAAATCTACTTACCAACTGCTCCTTGGCGGCGTTCCCCAGTTGCAGAGTCGGCTCCACATAAAGCTCCGTTCTGCTGCGCGTATGAATTAAATTGATGCAGAAAAATATGTTGTGACAGACGGCTCCATCTTCCATTAAAGAGTGAAAGGACAAAATGATCAGTGATCATTATTCCACTGTTTGGTCGTTTAGGAATTAAGGCCTAATGTGGCTAACAATGAGATAAGCAAACGTTAATAAACGGTGGACCTAGACTGACACCAACAATTAGAGCAGAAACTAGTCTGAACCAGCATACGTTGTTGACTAAGAAGAATCACCTCAGTCAGCAAGAAACTATTTTAGAATGTAATGATCTTTAGTTTGTCCTTTAGTGGGAAAATCTCAGTGTATCAGCTTTAAAATAAAAGAGAATTGGAAGCACACAGAAACACACTAGAAATCATGAATAATGAAAATAATATAATTACCCACCTGAATCAAAGGTACACACTTCCATGAAGGATATAATCACAAATATTTATTTTGTCTACTACTTATAATACAGAGGAGAGACGCTTAAAATGTATAGTTGTTTTAAATCAGAGCTAAATTACCTTCTACTTAATGGTTTTGGTCTAACTAAAGCAATGACAGTATTTCCCTACCGTACTTGATAATACTGTACCTTCTGCCAGTAGTGGCTGGTCAAATTTTCTCCTGGGGGTATGATTTCAAAATAGACATTCAGTTTAAATTCAGTTTAGTTTATTTATGTGGCGCCAATTCACAATATATACAAAACATATACTAAGATATCACACAAGTGTATTTACATGAAATGAATGAAAACAACAAAAGAAAGTGTTCTAGTTTTTATACATACATTTTGCCACTCTGTCTTTGAGAGAAGCAGATTTCTCAATAACTCTGTGGTTGATGTCTGGGATGGTTTTGACAGTGATGCTAAAACAGCTGGATTTTCTGAGCTTTCACTTTCATCATGGCCACGCAGGGCAAATTCAAATGCACCACAGAACTGGAGACAGTCTATTACTTTTGATAGAATGTGCCTGTTTTTGTGAAGCTCCTCATTGTGCTTGCGGATCCCTAACCTGTAGCCTTCATCCAGTTGAATAAGGCTAGTCCCAGAGCATTTTCCATGTGAATCCCAGACCGTTCATGTCTTTTTGTCTTTTCTGAAAAGAGCTTTAAATCGATCGTACCTGTCTTAATCCATGCTGGGTCAGATGCTGATGAAAATGGAGGCCGGGAAAGCAGAATAAAGCATTAGCCTCACTACATGCCGTTAGCCAAGCCTTGCTGCTGAACCACGTCCTGGAAAAAGACAGAGTGTATAGTCTTCTTCTGTTTATGGACTGCTGAATAATTGTAATATTTGGCTTATTGGGCACGAGCTCTTAAACCCTTAACTTCTCTTGATAGGTTCTTCTCTCAAAAGGTGTGTTTTTTGACTGTAACTGTACTGAATTCTTTAATTTTTCCTACGCCATTTCTAATTTCTGTCCAACCGTCTCCAACCCCAACTTTAAAATGTTTATCTTACACAACAAAAAAACGACATAAATATATTTTGAAATATTTAATTTAATTTTATTGTCTTATTCAAGGTAATATAGTGAGTGGTGACAGGTGGGGCGGCGCTCCTGCCAGCAGCCACTGCCTTCTGCTGTTCCTCAGGAAACAACCCGGTGTGTTCAAAAACGTGCTCATTTTTTGTATCAATTTAGCGTTTTACATTTTTGTATTGTGAAGACCCTAATAAGAAGTAATTTTTCAGGGGTGGGCCCTGTAAAGTTAATAAATCACATACCCAGGGATCTCATGTCGTTAGTGCAATCACATCATTGATGATAGCACCAACCTACTTGAAATGAGCACCAAAGGTATAGTGAACAATCTTTTTTTCAGCTTCAAGTTCAAGGAGGGGGTCATCTTATCTATTATCCCACCTGCCAATCATTGTGACGTGCTCACCCAGTTTCCTCCTGATGCGCCGTTAGCTTCGGTGTTAGCCGTTCACTGTAGCTCCGCTGCTCTCACCGTATAGTTTGAGAATGACTGAGAGTCGCAAGAAACAAGCGGTCTCACAAGTTTATGAGGAGAAGAGGAAGGCTTCAGAAGAAAGAAATGGGACCAGAGTGTATTTGGGACATTCTTTCATGGGATCCCCCTAAGGAGCAAAAGAGCAGGTAGGGTGGTCTTAGGCATGAGCAGTTATTCAAAAAGGGACTTGGCTGTTTCTTGCCTACATTTTCCAGAAGAATTGTCCCCTCTACCTTTAACTTCATGGCTTTATTTGTCTCTGATTCTACTAGTGTCACTACCCCACATTTCTCAGCAGACCACCATATAACAATCCCATTTCAACTAATTTTAGTCTGTGAGGCTTTGAATACTTCAGCCCTTTTACGGCTGGGACAGAAGCGCACATTTCGTCATCTTTTTTAAGAGCAGTGGGCATGAGTCTTGAGCAACTTGGTTTTAGTTTGACAGATTCCTTTTTTTTTTACCCCTTTCACTATTTACTGCTTTCAAATCCAGTCTCCCACTTGAAATATTAATGCTTCAATACAAAGTTTACCAGCTAAGAGGCAAGACTACGCAATACTTTGCCCATTAATCAGTGAACACTTAAATCCAAACTCTTAATCTTTTTTATACTGCTCTTATTCCTCAGCTTCTCTTTCATTCTTTCAAGTGATCTTCTAGGCTTCTTTTGTTCCCTTCCTCAATCTTCATCTAAGTTATCTGTTTGTATCCTTGTTTCTCAGCAGACAGACAGAAATAGCGCTGCGTGTACCAGCAGTCAACTGGAATAGATCCATAACACGCACACACACACACACACACACACACACACACACACACACACACACACACACACACACACACACACACACACACACACACACACACACACACACACACACACACACATAGACTAAGGGTTAGACCTTCTCCCTGGGCATTCTCTGCTAGAAACCTGACATTTGCACTCTTAGAAAGATGCACCATCTTGCGGATCAAAGCTGAGCTCTTCTGCCTCTCTCACACTCTTGGTTCGCACACAGTTGATGGTCGTTTGCTGTTTTGAGACACATTATGTCCCAATTCTGATTTTATGTCGGCATTGACATATTCAGGCTGAAGGGTGTTCCTTGATGGCCTCTTTTGGGTTTATGTAATCTCCCACCTGTCTTGGCAGAGAGATAATAGAAACGCATCAATATGCATGATACATTCCTTATATGGTGTTTAAATGCAAGCGTTTGAACCTTCAGTGCCAGCTTGTTTCTCGTGTCTGATCATCAATCATTTGATTTTGGATTGCACAATCATTTGTATCTGTTGTAGCGTAGAGAGACCCCCAAAATGTGACATCTTACCCCTTTCGGGTCATACGCAGTGTCATCTCGACTATGCTGTGTTTTTGCCACAGGATCATTTTGGTCCCTCTACAGACTCAGTGAGGCCATGAAGAGATACAGACATATAGGTATATATGTCTGTGTGGAAACAATAGTTTTGGGACAAGCTAAAGCTTTAATTGCCCTGTGAATTATTCTGATGCTCTATTTATTGATTTGATGCTGAACGAAATAATCTGTAAATCCTCGCTCCATAACATTTACCTGCTACGATAAACTTAACGTTTGAATGTGCTACTGTAGATGGTTAAAGACTTAGGAGGATATTGTGCTGATTCTGTGTGAAAATGTCTCTCAGCATCCCAAAGTGCTTACAGGATTTAAAAAAAAACATTTAAAATAAAAAAACAAGTGACTATAGTGACCAACTATAACAGATTGAAGTGCATATGAGAATGGCTTTGGAACGCTGGACCCTATGACACATGTATCCATGTGTCAGCTGCCAGTTGGCTTTTTGCTGCTGATGTGAAATGGACTTCAGGATCAAAAATACATTTTCTAGTTTACAAGCTTATGGACAAGTGAGTGGTAAATCAGAACTCTCTACCTTAACAAGAACACGTGAGGGACTTTCCGATCAGTGGCTCCTACGTAATCATTCGCAGAAATGCAGTTTTTGTCATTTGCATCTTTTCTTGCCATTCTTAAACACCGACTTTCTGTGTTTTGCTTTTTGTTGTTAGGAGATTTTACCAAAACCTTCGCCTTTCACCTGCAGCCACGAGCACCTGTTCTGAGAGTGATACACTGTGGCTTGTTCCTTTTTGAAGCTATCCCTAAGGCCAACTCTAAGGGCATTGTGCCAGTATTTCCCAGCCTTACAGGATGGTGGTGGGGGGCTAGTTCATGTTTCCAGCATGTGACCCCTGGATAAAGGATAAACAGAAGACTAAACCTACTGGGTGAATGGCACCTCTAGATAGAGCATTAGGAAGAAAAAAAACAAGGAAAAGTCACAAAACCCATTAGAAGTTACTATTTGAATTAAATTGTAAATGTATTATTAGTCAAATGAAATTGTATTTACTGGTATTGACAGACTAGAAACACAAGTTACAAGGCAAACTAACCAAAACAAAGACAGAAAACAAAAAAAAAACCACTTCTACTAATCACAAAGAAGGGCTTGGGCTAGAATAATGAAGGAACCTTCAGCAGCTTCTAGGTCCATCAATCCAAGCTCTAAGAGCTGGAAGACATTTCCAGAAATTACTCAACACTGTGCAAATGTGTCCTAGTCTGTGACAGAAATAAGTTTAGGAGTCCTAGAATAACTCATGGTCTTTTTTGAATGTTTTTTAGACAAAAGAATTCTCATCATTTGGAAAATGTAATTGTTTCATTTATGATGAATTACATGACATTAATTGACTAATTAAATAATATTGGGTTATTTAAGTCAAGTAAAAGGTAAAACACCAAACTACAGCTGTATAGTCCCTAAGCTCCTGAAATACTGCTTCTTATCTTCCAATAGATATTATGGCAAACCTACAAATGTATGTTTAGAAAAGGAAGTGTTTTTTTGTGACACTTAAAATGTTGATATGTCTTTGAAGTACGCAATTCACTTTTGATACTCGTTTTGTCTTGTGCATGTGGAAGTGAATTCATGGGTCTAGACTTCAGCGTTGTACTTCGTCAGGGTGGGGTATGCTACTTTTCATACAATGTCACTGTTTTTTAAATATATATTTACGGCTAATATAACTGCCCGAGGTAGACAGTTTAATGCGCCAAAAGTCCCCCAAGTGAACAACTAATCATTGGCCAAAAATGATCAAAAGGTAGGTTAGCCTGCCATCAGTTGGAGCCACTTCCAGCTTTCAGCATGCTGAGGGAAATGTATTTAAATCCTTGTGGACAGGTCTGAATTGTGTAATGTCTGGTTAAATTACATTGTATCTGGTCATTTTTGACATATTTAAAACAGACGGGCTTAGAAAGGCGGAGCTTTATTTTTCTGAGGCAGTGCATCTTTCTTGGACAAAGATTAAACGTTAGATAAACAATATTTCAATAGATAGGGGTATTTGGTTTTTTAGCTTTCAGCACTGCAGCAAGCTGTGCTTTGGAAATGTTTTGGTTGGTCAGTGTTTGATGATTCTTCAGTGGCACTTTGAGCGAGAGCTCACAGAGGCAAAAAAAAAAAAATTGTTGATGATGATTGCAGCAGCTTAACCGTGGAAAAACCGCCGCATTTGCTCTGTCCCTCCTGTACATCTTTACCTGTGTTTTAAGGTTACATGGGATTGTTTTAGCAGCAATACTTAAGATTTAGAAACGAGCACCAAAGATGCTGTCATTGCCCTGTGCAATTATGGAGCATGAAAAATCTCCAAAGACAAAGATAGAGCCACTGAGCCACTAATAATCAGTCAGCCTGGTTTATGAGCTAAATAAGGAATCAGATTTGGGAGGCTGAAATGGCGACTAAAATAGTTCAGCGACTGATGTGACGTAAAACTTTCATGGACTATGTGTCCCATGTGCACTTAGGTTTGTCCTAACTAGGTCTTTTTTTCTTTAAATGTTGTAGTTATGACTGCAACATTTGTTTTTAAATGTGATCACATTTCGCACAAGTTGTTTGTCACAGTTTTAGTAGGTCCAGCGTATGAAACAGGTCGGTTGTTGTGCTGGAAAGTTAAGAGAAATGTTGACCCCCATTGAAAGACTCCGAAACACAAGAGTAAGAGCAGCAGCACATTTGTCTGTAGCTTTAACTAAACAGCTAATTATACACATTCACGCTGGCGAGTAAGGGTGTTCCCCTTCGGGACGGAAGAGATTAACTGAAATAGTGCTGGGGTGCTTGTCAAATAAAGGAGGTTGAGCTTTGTAAAATCCAGTACAAACAGAGCTCTGTGCATACAGATAAATTGCAGAAATAGTCATAGCCCTTCAGCTTTTTCACATTTCGCATTACAAACACAAATACAACTACAGTTTCTATGATAGGGCAACACTAAGTAGTGCGTAGTTTCGACGGTAAAGATGAAATGTGGATACCTTTTTTGTTTTACAAATACAGTGTGACGAGCATTTCGCTATTCAACCTTCTTTTGCTCTGATGCCCCTAAATTAAAAAAGTCACCCAGTTAATAAACACTGCCCGCATGTGTGTAATTAGATCCAGTGTAATCCAGCTGTTCTGTGAAGGTCCCAGATGTTTGTCAGAGAACATCAGTGATCAAACATGACCACAAAGGCAAAGGAACACTGCAGACAGGTCAGGGAGAAGGCTGTGCAGGCGTTTAAAACAGGTCTAGGTTTTAAACAATACCCACAGTGATCTGTTTGGTCCATGATCTGAAAACGGCACAAACCTACCAACACAAGGCCGTCCACCTAAACTCAATGATCTTGCCCGGCTACCACTGATCAGACAAGTAGGCATAGGTCCACGCTAACAGGAGGAGCTGCAGAGACCTACGGCTCAGGTGGAAGCGTTTCTTGACAGGACAGCGATTAGGCACGCGCTCCATGAGGAAGCACAGTTGTAGTCTGCCTCGTTCCATGTAGGGTAAAGAGCAAACATGGGGAAGAGAAGCCCCGAGCAGATGAGACCAAAATTTAACCTCTTGGCCTACATGCCAAACGAGTAGTTTGGTTGAAAAACAACACTGCACATAAACCCTGAACACTTAATCTGCACAATGAACAATGGAATGAAAGAAAGCTTTCCAATAGCCAGATGCTGCCACCACATTTTATTATGGGTGTGTTCCCCACACAGAGGTTTGTATTTACTGTAAGCCAAAGAAAATGTTATCTCGTTTGACCAAAAATCATGCATCTTTAGTATCCTTTTTCTTTCGTTTCACAATTATGTGCTACTTTGTGTTAGTCTATCACCTAAAATCTGTCTAAATAAGCATCGAAGTTCGTGGTTGGAACTTGAAAAATGTGGGAAAGCACTGCGAAGTCCCAGCGTAAAGAATGCCGATGGCAGCCAGTGCTTGTTCTTACCTAAAACCGTCCACTGGTAGTCTGTGATAGTTGCATTGTTCTGTTTCTTTATTGAATTGGATGTTTTCATGCGTGTATGCGCTGTACGTTGGGATGGCAGGGGGTGGGGGGGGGTGGTAATGATGCTGGTGCCGTGGTTTATGTCCTGGCCGTTTTCCAGAGGCCAATTTCCGGCCTGTAAGCGGGAGATAACACAGCCCTGCTCGGAAAGGGAGTAAGAGGATGACTGAGAGGGATGCTGGAGAGGCAACTCAGAAATCAAAGAAAATGGGAGTTTAAGAACCCGTCGGAAAAAGGAGGATGATGGTGAGGGCAGTGAGGAAACGATGATGGAGTGGGACAAACTGGAGAAAAATGGCTGCGACTGAGGGAGAAGAAGAGAGTTGCTATGGCGCAGCTTTGGAAGAAAGAGGGAGGGAACTGAAAGCAGAGAAGAGGTCGGGATGAGAGCAGCACAGGACGGAGGAATGATTGGTGACGGTTGATGAGCGAGGAGGAGCAGAGCTGGTGGTGTGTGTGTGTGTGTGGGGGGGTGTGTATTATGAGTCATGCCCATGGAGGCTCCGTGGCCACTGGGGAAACTGCTCACTGGCAGTCCCAGGCATCAAAAGGCCTTCTGGAGCTGTGTTTGGAGTCAGGAGGGAGAACAGGAACAGAATGACAGATAGAGGTCAAAATAAATCTGGGACACCACTGTCCTCTCCTCCTCCTCTCTCCTCTCTTCTTCTCTCTGCACACAAACATAAAGCACATCCGCAGTTTTCTGCTTTATTAACTCCCCAAGGTTAACCACCATGAGGTAAAGATCCTATACCTTTTTTTAATCTCAATCTATCCCTGTCTTTGTTTCTCTGTATTTTCTTACCCCAGCAACCCCAGCACCCCCAACCCCCCCAGCACCCCCAACCCCCGCTTTCTGAATTCAGTAACTGCTCACAATATTCCAGCCCAAGCCCACGCTGTTGGGGTTATGATAGAAGTTTGAAGATGAGAAAGACGGAGGGAGAGTTAGATAGAACAGATATTGACAGGTGATAAATAACTTGGCATAGAGAAAAGGGAGAAAGGAGGTGGAGAGTACGAGGAACAGCAAGGGGAAGTTGGGCGTTTGTTGTTGCAGTCGAGGTGAACAGTGACCGTTTTCTCATCTATTTTTTCTCGACCTTGATTACTCCTGTCACATAAATGTGAAGCAAACCTGGGCTGTTATTTCAGCTCTGCTTAATACAAGTGGCGGTATAATGCTGTGGGGAAGCTTTCCTTCAGTAGATACAGGGAAGCTGATCTGATGAGTGGAGTTAAACTCTTGGCTGTTCTGGAAAAAAACATTTGAGACTGGGGCAGAGGTTCACCTTGGAGCAGGACAATAACCCTAAGCATTCAGCCAGATATCAACGTATATTCACGTGTTAGATCCACTCAGTCAAAGACAAGAACTAAATCTGTGGCAAGGCTTGTTTCTAAGAGCGCTCACAGGTGTAACAGCGGTGGTCTTACGAATTATTGACTCAGGTGGTTGGAGACATGCACACACACATTTTTGTTACCCCTAAAATGAATTAAGAGCTAATTCTTGTCCATAATAAAGAAAAACATTCCCACATCAGGATTCTGCCACCACCGTGTTTCATTGTGCGGATAGTGTGCATCCATGCACCCATCCATCAATTGTCTATACCCACTTATGCATGCAAAGGCACATGTTGGCTGGTGCTTATCTTCACCAGTCATTGGGCCAGAGGTGCGGTACACCCTGTAAAGGTTGCCAGTCCATCACAAGAGTGCTGCAAGGATAGAGGCTAAACAGTTTTTTTTTCTCTAATGTGGCCAGAGCACGCTCTTTCATGTGTTTCCTCTACATGGCTGGTGGCAAATCTCAAATAAGGCTTCCTATTGCCTTCATTCAACATTGGCTTTCTTCTTACCACGCTTCCACAAAGACCATGTTTATCCAGTGCACGACTAATAGTTGTCCTGTCCACCTGAGCTGTGGATCTCTGGAGCTCCTCCAGAGATTCCAAGGGCCTCTTGTTTGCTCTCTTTCTGCAGCCTCTCAGTACAGGCACAACGTTTCCTCCTGCTGTGTTCTTGGCTCCTCATGATGCTGTCGGTTCGCTGATCTTCTCTAACAAACCTGTGTCCTCAGATTAAACCACACACTCTAATGTATTTAATCTGGGAGTGCCTCATAAAGATCCAGTAGGTCTTCTACCTGGGAGTTCTGGTTGAGATCAGTGGCTAAACCTTGATGCATGAACACAGACCGGAAAACGCCACGCTAAGAGAAACACCCGGGACTAAATCTCTAAATGCAATTGGTTGCATTTTCATGAGTATTACAATAATAGGGGGTTGAACGAAAACAAAGGCGCGTCACACTTTTCAGTGTGTTTTAAAAGCATTGGAAGCCATGTGACACGTTCTTTTCATCTTACACATATGAACTACTTTGTGTTGGTGAAGCACATTTAATCCCGGTAACATACATTTAGGTTTGTGCTTGTAGCCTGAAGAGATCCGATTGAAGTGGCGTGCCTCTGCAAGGCACCGTAACCAAACCAAAAAGATTTGATCCTCTAAGCTTTGAATCATTTAAATAAACGCAGGTTGACATTTTCAGGGGCCGGTTTTGCTAGCCGACAGGCGTCTCGTGTGAGTTCGTAGAAGCGCCAGAGGTGATGTGACGTACGACAGCGTTCGTATGGGTCACTTTTTAAAGCGTTTAGCCTTGTTTTTCGTCGTCGTCGTCTCTCCCTCCTTCCTCAGAGTGTACTTTATCGCTTAACAGGTCCTTTCATTTCCCTCATTTCCGCTGCCGGCCTGTGCTTTTGCTCAATGACAAACATGTGGCTTCTGTGATGAAGGAGGACATAATGATGCCCCATGACTGAAACTGGCCTCCAGGCGTTGACTCCGGAGTCTTTTCTGGCCACGTACCCATGCTACCAGTCTTTTTTATTAGGCGCCTTTTGTGTAATGGATGGCCCCGCATGTGTTTGTGCATGTCAGTCAGTGTGCAGTCAGGAAACACGTTGCGTAACTAGTTAACCGTTGTGTGGGACTGTGAGAGTGTGTGTTACCAAAGTGGAAATTGGCCTGGAAAAGATGGTCATTTGGTGGCTTTTGGTTGAACGGAGAGGAACCTGTGGTTTGATGGTGTCTTAGTTGTGTATGTGAGTGTGAGATGAGTTCTCTGCGGCGTAATCACACGCTTGCCCTGGAGTCGAGTGTAAAGGACGGCACTGAGTCAGCGGTAGTCCTCACCAAAGCAAACACACTCTAGAAAACAGCGAAGGATATCTAAATAAACCTTTAGAGCACAACAGAACTGACCTTATACAGTGCAATGAATTTAACCCCCTCACAGAATTTCTTTTCATTTTTTTTGTCATGCTCAATAATAGGCAGAGGGAGCTTAGTTTTTAATATCCTTTATTTAAGGGTGGAAAAGGCTATCCAAACGCAACAGCCTCTTTGATGTTGCAATGACCCGGATAACTGGGAATTTGCACAGGCATATCTAAACCAGCCTGACCCAGTGTGGAAAAAGATTATACCCTTACATCTAATACCTGGTTGCGCCAGTCTTAGTTGCAACATTACCATCAAGTGTTTGCAAAAACTTTTACACTGTTGGGTAGGTGATTAGGCCCACTGCTCCTTGAAGAATAGTTTTAACTCAGACACATAAACAGCCTGTTTAAGGTAATGCTAAAACAACTCTACCAGGTTTAAGTATAGACT
This sequence comes from Fundulus heteroclitus, assembly GCF_011125445.2. Taxonomy (NCBI): domain Eukaryota; kingdom Metazoa; phylum Chordata; class Actinopteri; order Cyprinodontiformes; family Fundulidae; genus Fundulus; species Fundulus heteroclitus. Next base: position 32,379,805 of record NC_046376.1, on the reverse strand, counting down.
TTGACTTGACCACTACAATCGCATTTGTTTTTTCATTTGTTTGTTTGCCAAAGCAGATGTGGAAATGGTGGGGTATTATTCTGCACCATAAACCAAGTGTAATTAGGGTTAAGGTCACAATCATCATCATCAGGATGTTTTATGGCAATTTGCGACACAACCGTTTGAGTTCTTTCTGATCAGCAGCGGCTTTCACCCTGGAACTCTCCCATTTTCGCTCTTTCCTGTAGTTAAATTATGAACAGCTCTGTTACCTGTAAATGAAAGGAGAGATTTAGATTTTGTTCTGGGTTCTTATGTGACCTCATCGATGAATCCTCCATGTGCTGTTGGAATAATTTGGTAGACCAGTGTGAATGTTCCAAGATGAACCACAGTTTCTGTTTTTTTTATGTGTGTGTGTTTGTGGGGAGTTCTTCATGTGATATTGAAATAAATTTAATAGTCTGAAACTTTTCATGAAGGAGGAAATCTGTCAAGGTTTGTTACAGCTCTATAACCAGTATTATCTGTGCCAATATCACCAGGGCATTTCACAGTGTGTTACTTTTTGATCTACATGGGTTTGTGGTCTGTGAGGAGTGTCGATTCATTTGGCAAAGTTGTGATTTTATTTTTTTTTTGATCATGTGTTCTGTTTGTCATTTTCACTTCATAACAGATACTCAAATAACTCTAACTCTCTTAAACTCCAGCCCCTGACCCAAACCCATGACTGTTAGATTTTACACTTTATAAAGTCTTCTTTAATATTCGCTTTCTGCACAAATCCAACAGGCCAGCCAGGAAGCAGATGGGACTTAGAGCGGGGGTTAAGGTTGTGGCAAGCCATGTGGTTGGGAGGGTTAATAGAAAAAGGGGGTCAGATTATGAATGATGTCAGTGGAAGAACCCTTCAGACAATGAAAGTAGATGTGCATGTGTGTGTATTATCTGTGGTAGGATGCTATAAGGCCTTTGCACTTTGCTCCTCACCATTACACCATGGGCAACAGTTGGCCTCTAGTTGATCTTTAAAGATAATGTCTATGACAAACGCTTGGTAGCATTTTAGGTTGATCTTGAATATTAGAGACAGGGCCAATGAAAGAGAGAATACAATGTTTTTTGTTCTTTCATTGCAATTATTGCTGCAAGTCCTTTGGGGTATGTCTCTAGTATCCTTACATATCTAGAGACATTTTGGTCCATTCATTCTAAAAGTAGCTCAAGCTGAGTCAGATTGAATGGCATGTCGGTTATTAGCAACTGTTGGAACAGATTTACGTTACAGTGCGCTACAATGCATAAGATGCTCTGATCTCACCATTATGCTGTCGCTCTGGCTGTTGATGAGTTGTTCTCCAGTCTCACCTCTTGTGTAATCTCTAACAGGTTTTCTTCTGGGATTGCACTGTATTCATAGTCATCCATCTTACCATTAACTCTGACCAACTTCCCCGTTTCTGGTGAAGAACAGCATCCCCACAGCATGATGCCGCCACCACCATTTTTCACTTTGGGGATAATGTATTCAGGGGGATGTGAGTTTTTATCTTCCACTTCTCATAATGTTTTGCTTCTAGACCAGAAAGTCCAGCTTTGGGCCTATATGACCAGAGCACCTGTTTCCGCATGTTTACTGTGTTCAGAGGTGGGTAGAGTAGCCAAAATTGTACTCAAGGAAGAATAGCACTACTTCAACATATTTTTACCCAAGTAAAAGTAAAAAGTAGTCAGCAAAGAAATGACTCAACTAAGATTAAAAAAGTATTTAGTAAGAAGGAGTACTAATTAATCATAACATCTGATGATTTGATATTAAAAAATGATGTAATCGGACAGACAAAAATGTAAGATATGTGCAAATTCTGGTATTTTAAATACAAAAATGAAAAAATATACAAAGAATAACATAATTGCCAAATAACAAAATTAGGCAAAATTAACACTTTTTTAAATCTTTTTTTTTTTTCAAAATTATACTTGAAAGCAATTCTTACAGCAGTTAATGTATATACAGTATATTAGTGGAATGTACTTCCAATGACAAAATCTACTTTACTGTACGTTCATTTGACATCCAAATGGCTCAATGAGCTCAGCAGATAGAAAATAACATTAAAATAACAAAGCGTGTGCACAAATAAGAAGTCTCACTTTATTACAAATTCTAGGTTTTTGTCTAAGTAGAGTAGCCAGAAATTTTACTCAAGTAGTGATACTTGAGTAATAATATGACTCGAGTAAAAGTAAAAAGTACCGTGCCGTAAAACTACTCCTAACAGTACATTTTGTTCAAAAAGGTAATGTAACTGAGTAATTGTAACTAGTTACTACCCACCTCTGACTGTGTCCCATACATGGGAGGTGACATACGGCAAACACGACTTCTTATGGATTTCTGTCAACAGTGGCTTTGTTCTTGGCGTTCTTTTATATAGGCCAGACTTGTGGAGTCCGTGATGCATAGTTCTGCCAACGACACGTTGTTCTACCTCAGCCGAGGATTTCTGCATCTCTGTCTTCCTGATTTCCCATGGGCCTCTTGGCTGCTAGTCGTTTCTCCTGGCCCACCAGGTTAGTTTAGGTGGATGCTTGTGTGTTGGCAGGTTTGGAGCAGGGATGGTAAATTATCGCGTCCTTTGTTGCAATAAGAAGTGAAATTTACCGTGATAAACTATTTGATTATGTTTGCAAACCCCAGAAACAAACAGTATGGTTGACAATGTAATTTTTTGTTTTTGTTTTGTTTTGTTTCATGCAAGCATCACTTTATATCAATATATTCAAAAATATAATTGAATTTATCATTGTGTGCTTTCAAGCAGCACAACTGGAATGTAGTCAATTTTTTTATAACGAGTAAGGCCCAATAATCCATTGCCAAAAATGACAGCAATTACTTTTTAAAGACCTTTTAATGTCACCTCTACTGATGTCGCAAGAAAACCACAAAATGTCGTGTCAGCATCACCCATCCCTAGTTTGTAGGTTTGTGATACCTTTATCCAGAGTTTTGCAATGCCAATACTCAAGAACCCGATCTTTCAACTTTTAGATGCATCTCATTGCCAGCATAACTGAATAAAATGAGGTTCTCCATTTTAGTTCATTTAGAGACAAACCTGGTTCATTTCTCCCCTTGGTGCTAGATTATAACACAACAATCGCACTGGCCGGCTGACCAAAAACAACCCAACAAACTCAAGAGTGATTTGTTTGTGATAGGATTTTGATCCGACATCAATCCGACACGTTTACCATGTGTATGCCGCCATCTTGAGCCAAACAACATTTCCTTAGCCAGGTTTGCATTGCATTGTGGGATGCAGTAAATCAAATAGACTAATAAAGAATGGCAGCGTAACTTTTTCTTAAAGCATAAAGCCATATGAAAATTTCAAGATGTCTTCTCAAATCTTTTGGTACACTTCTCAGATAATTACTCCTGAAACAGTGCAGAGAAACAAACTAATATTATGACTAAATCATCCGTTATTTCTACCAGGTCCACGATCGTCAGATTTGTATTTGTAAAAGATTTTTGAAAACCAAGAAGAAATTTTCTCCCATTTCGCAATTATGTTGTACTTGGTAAGGTAAAATAAAATAAAAATACCTGGATGTTTGTTTTTGTTTTTTGTTACCGTGACAAAAGTTTGAGGTATGTATGCATACTTTGCATGGCACTGTAAAGTATAATGGTGAACATTAACACCCAGTCAAACGCAGAAGCAAACTGGACTTTTTATTTTAACTGCCACCAACTGTTGAGCTTGACATCACTGGTGGTGCATAATATATATATATCTCAGCAGAAGCCACTGGGGATATTGGACAATAAGATTTAGATCCATGTCCATTATAAAAACACACCAGGCTTCTGAATACAGTGTTGCTGCCTTAGCAGAAAATCCTCTCACCCTTATAAAAGTGAGTGATGTGAGTAATGCAGGATCAGCAGTCCTATTCTGGGTGATTTAGAACACACTGGCCTAGATTTACTGTCAATTATTTCACATAAAGTTAGGATTTTGGGTTTCAGACACAGTGCCTTATTACTGCAGCTAATCTGCCGCTCTGAAGACAGAGAAGCTGGCTGGAATTAGCTTCCTGTTTCAAGCATCGGACAATTCATGCATTTATTCCCTCCATGTGGTGCAGAAACGCAGGTCTCTTGAGGTGAAATTATTGGTAGACCGCTTGCTTAATTGTTAACTGGGCCGTTTTGCGTTTTGCTGGATGTCAAGAGGCGTTTGTTTGAGGTCAAATCAGGAGGTGGAAGGGTGGCCACAGAGAACTATAATCACCTCATTAAAGACAAGCGTCAAAACTGGTCTAATGGGAGCAAAGGAGCAATTATCCTGCAGGCCAGATCTGGAAAGAGAACTTCAGTTTACTTTAGGTTGATCATGAACATGATAGAAGTTGAAGAGACAGTGATGGTTAGAGCAATGGAAAGGTAGCTGAATGCAAGAATTCAGCTGAACTCTAAGAAAGACGTTTAAGGCAGGTAGAGGAAGATTTTCCTACAGCTGACACATGGTCCCTATTGATCAGTGAGCCATGCGACTGGCCCCTGGGCATGTTGTGGTCCTGTGTGAGGCTCTCTCGGCCTGTAGCCTGTTGGCCTGGCTGTGTGGGTGTCGTCACGCTGTCTGCATGTCTCAGCTTGTTAAGTATTCAGGGATTGGAAGTGGCATTTGTGTCTCCACTTGGTATTCATTGAATTTACCATTTCTCCAGGCGTCCTATCTCAGACGTAAGATGATGAGCAAACTGCAGTGTGTGTGTGTGTGTGTGTGTGTGTGTGTGTGTGTGTGTGTGTGTGTTAGACCTGCAGAGGACAAAGACAAATTCTTGCTCTGTGTCTGTGTCTGAACAGCTTCTTGACAGCCAGGGTTTGGTCATTCACTTCATTCAGTGCAACAAGCATGGTGAGCACAGTAATGGTTGTCAAAAGTACTGACCACTGTCCGGGTTCTAACACGTCCTTCATGTGAGTCATAACTTTCTCACATAACCTGCTCTAATTGTAAATGGACTGCATTTATATAGTACTTTTCTAGTCCTACTGACCACTCAAAATGCTTTAGACCATAGCCACATTCACCCAATAACACTCACTAACACGGACAAATTCATACACTGATGCACAGATCAGTAAGCAGCTTGGGAGTTAAGTGCCTTGCCCAGGGACACATTAACACGTGACAGAGGGAAGCTGGAATCAAACCCACAATCTTCTCACTGCCAGAAGATTTGCAAAAGTATGGCATTTGATTTTGGTGAATAAGTGTGGAAATAGAAAATTATGGAGGAATTATGGACGCTTAAACATTTGAAATTTCCTCCATTCTCGTAACCTCACCGTCTCTTTGGCTTCTTGTTTCACACTGGATGGGGTAGAGTCATCTGGCTACAGACTGTATACGTAGAGCTGCATCTTAAAGCGACAGGACCATAGCCTACCTATGAAATGACTTTTCCTTACATTTTTCTATATACCAAAAATACAAACACGTGCAAAATGACGTCGGTTGTTGGGTGTGTCCAAATTCAGATGCAAGGGGAAAATAAAAGCCATGTAGGTATTTAGTGGAGACAGTGGGATCAGCCTTTGGGCTCTGTTACTTCGGCTTCACAGCTGTGCCGGTGAAGGCTAGACCGTCCAGATTCACAGCCAATTTTAGTCCTACAACGGATGCAGCCCTTGAATTTGGACATACCCATTGTCGTAAATTTCAGTGTGGGTATGTTTTTGGCTTATCGCCCTGTCTTCCATCCTGATGTCTTTGTTTTGCCCCTCCTTTTGGAATTATCAACACTCCAGACATTATATTATTTATTCCTTGTTCCATATCTGACTTATTGTATAGAGGTATGGGGCAACACACATAAAGCCAAAACTAAACCTCTGTTTGTGATCCAAAAGAAAGCTGTGAGAATTTGATTCACTTAAAAACATACCAATATATTGTTTGCTCAACTAAGTATCTTGCAACTCATGATCAGTTATGTTTAAAGCTAGAAAGACATTAATGCCAATTAATTTACAAAAGTTGTTGGTCTTAGGATCAAGTTATAGAAGCAGCAGAAGGACGTACGATTTCAAAAGTGCATACTATTTTTTGCATACTATTTTAAAGCATACTATTTTAAAGCAAATGTGTATCTCAGCGCTTGGAGCAAAACTGTGGAATAATTTGGACGAGGAGCTGCAAAAATACCCAAATATAGTATAAATCAATTCAAAATATGATTGATCTGATTTAATAATGATAAGACTAATACCATTTGCAACTTATACTCCAAGTTAATTTATGTATACAGCCATGAAATTTATTTTGTAATTATTGCGAAAGAGGCAGGCTCATACAAGATTTTTCTTTTTCCTACTGCCTTTTCACTTGTGAGCAATGTGATGTAATGTTAAATTGAGTGAATAAACTGATTCATTGATTGATTAACTTCTTAAAATGAAATTTAAAAAACTGAAACAAAATTACAAGAACAAATAAATCTTGCATTAGTTGTGTGCTGCTTTTTAAAGTGCCAACAGACAGGGGAGTTAAAGCTTTAAAGACTGAAGAAAATAGTAAAAATAAAAAGTAAAAAATAGTATTGACTATATCTAGCTTTAGTCACTGAGCAGCTGACTAAAGTTAAGTGTGATATCCATAGAGATGCTCCTTCACAATAACATGTGGAAGGATACGCCTTCGTTCTTTCGTTATACTGCCCTGTGTGTGTGTCCCGTCTGTACCAGCACAAATCACTACAGGCAGCTCGGCATTTTAAAACAGTGCAAGTTTTTAAAAAACGAGGGTGTTGACAGAAATAAAACCTACACAGTCTCAAAAAGATACAGCAGTAAAAACTACTAACCAAATCAACAACGAGCAGAGCAGGAGGGTCGCTGCATTCAGAGGCGTGCATCCGTGTGCATGACAAACGTGTTAGCCCGTCGGGGAGATAACCTTGATAGCGGTTGCTAGGTAACTACGGGGTGCCGGTGTACAGTACCTCAGCTGAATTGCTTCCCATCAAAAGATGCAGTGAGCAGTGATAATGGAGATATAAAACACATATTTTATTATCAGTTCCTGCTTTGCCTGCTGTTGATTACACTTGGTTCTGTTAGATCTCAGTGGAGGACGGAAGTGATTAGAGGGGGAAAAAAATCACTAAGAAGTGGCTTGCCAGTTGTAAACAGACGGATTCTGGAAAAAAAATGGAATAAAAACCGCTCTAATTAAAATCTAAACGCTTTGTTGCATGTTTTACTGTTCATGTACACAACAAGGGCAAGGTTTGAATTCAGATTCCAGAGCATAACGTAAAAAACATCCCGGTTATTGGGTACTACTGAGGAGAAACAGAACCTGTCTGAATAGGGAAGCCCCAGCACATGCTCAGTAGGACTTAGTGGTAGGCCTTTTAAAAGCAGGCAGTGTTTGTACGTGTGCTCATGTAGTTGAGTTTCAAAGAACATACCGCCCGCTAGTGCCGTATTAGGGAAATTGCACATTTTTTAACATTTCTACTGTTGTCGTGTGGACAGAGATCAAAGTTAAAACGGCATGTAGATGTCAAAACAGAAAAATCATAAGTTTTTTTCATGGCTCATTGTTGTGTAAACAGGGCATAAGCTTTATGAATAGCTTGACTCATGGAGACAGCCATTAGTCGGATAATTTCTTTACACAGATTTAATCATAGCTGGATAACAGCTCTGTTGTTTCTAAAAAGTGGAGAAAAAGATGATAAGTAAACTATTTTGTACACTAGATCGACTGTAGTAATAAATGTACACTGCCTTGGGAAAGTATTCATGCCCCTTGAACCTTTTTAAAACATTTTCTCAGGTTAAATATCTTATGTAATTTATTGGGATTCTATGTGGTAGACCAACACAAAGTATTGCGTATTTATGATGTGAAGGGAAATGAGGCATAGCTTTCTTTTTATTTTACACAGAAAATCTGAAAAGTGTGCCATGCATTTATATTGACCCCATTTTGTTCTGATGCCTCTAGAAATAACCCTATGCAACCAGACGTGTCCTAATTATTAGAGTCCACTAGTGCGTAATTTAACCATGGTATAAACTCAGCGGTGCAGAAGTCTAAGGAAAACAGCAGATAGATAAGTTGTAGATAAGTTTAAATCAGGTTTAGTTTATAAAACAATATCCCAAACTTCTAACATCTCACAGAGCTCTGTTCAGTACATTTTCTGAAAATGGAAAAAAGGTTGATGGCAGAACTGCAAACCTACCGAGCCATGGTTGTCCGCCTCAACTGAACGGCCATTGAAGGAGAGCGTTAACCACAGCAGCAGCTAAGAGTCTAATGGTAACTCTGGAGGAGCTGCAGAGATCTACAGCTCAGGTGGGGGAGTCTGTTGGCAGGACAACTATTAGCTGTGTACTCTATAAATCTGGACTTTACGGATGAGTGGAAAGAAGAAAGCCGTGGTTGAAAGCCAGCTTGTAAGGGAAACACCACATGCGAAAAGAAGGGACTGAAACGTTTGGTCTGCATTAGATCTGCATAATATATCTGATTATTGTAATTTCAATGTGTGCTGTATCTCAGTTGCAAAGGCTGCATGGATGCAACATTTAAATTATGAGAGACTACACTTCAGGCCCAACCCTAATATAGTCTATATTAGACAAGGAGTACCTGTTGGAGAAACCTGATACAGATATTAGTGAACAAAGAGTGTGAGGACAATGTGGGATGATTACAGTTGACATCGTAATCAAAATAGTAGACACAAATATTGCAATCCCAACATGTTGGTTTCAGCACAATGATGTAGAGATGGTGAGTGGTTGATAGGATGATGGATGGAGCTAAACACAAGGTAATCATGGAAGATTTAAGATTTAGTTGGAGGTTCACCATCAAGCAGGAATGATTTAGATTAGGGGTCCTTAATTCCGGTCCTCGGGGTCTGGTGTCCTGGAACCTTTAGATGTGTCCCTGGTCCAACACACCTGGATCAGATGGCTGAATTTCTTCCTCATTATGCCTGCGCAAATTATCAATTGAAACAGCCAACAGGCTTAAATCAGAGGCAATCGGACTTTCGTTCAGTTCTTTCTGAAGACGTTACGACATCTATCCAGGAGTCTTTGTCAATTCTGGTGGCTCGCACTTGAGCAACCTGCAGTTGGAGTGCTGCTGTTTTTAAAGGACATGGAGGCCCATTCCAAGTCAGATGCAAATCAATGACCCACCCGTAAGTGTCCTGGGTCGTTAGAGGCTATTGCTTGGTGTGAGTGGAGTAATTGGTCACCTGAATCATCACCGGATTGCTGATGAAGTCTCTTTGGAATGTGTTGGAGAACCGAGCTGTAAACACTGGGGAGTTAGAAGCACATACTTCCTCATCATGCGGTCAAGTTCTCCAGAGTCCTGCTAATGACCTGATTATTTTCCTCAGATGTGTTGAGACACATTCAAAAGTTGCAGGACACCGGACCTCAAGGACCGGAATTGAAGAACCCTGGCTGAGATCAAAGCATATGCATGGATTTACAGTCAAAGTAAAGACCTAAATCCAACTGTGAATCTGTAGCAAGACTATAAAATTGCTTATTGCAGGCGATATCCGTCCAGTCTAACTGAGTTTCAGCTATTTAACAAAGATGAATGGCCACAAGGTTAAGTCTCCAATGTGTAAAGCTGGTGGAGAAGTGCCCCAAGAGACCTGCAGCTGTAACTGCAGTGATACTCAAGCCACATTTTTAAAAGTGTATATAAACCATCTATCATTTTTCCTTCTACTTCACAAACATGCACTACTTTGCGCTGGTCTATCACACAGAATCCTAAAAACGGCATGAACGTCTATGGCTGTAAAATGAAAGAATGTCAGTGGGTGTGAATTACTCTTTCCAGTAATAGAATACATTCTTTAGGTTTTTTATTTCAGACAGATGACATCTAAGAAGCTCAAAGGAAACTTAACACTATTGTGCCCCTCTCCCCTTTTCCTTGTTGCTCTCATTGAGCTTGGTAATACTACATCAAGGTCAGTGGCGTGCTATGCTCCACTCCTGAGCCCTGTGCTCCGCTCGCCTTATCTTCACGGCTCTGCTTGATTCTGCCAGTCCAAGATTGAGACTCAAGATGTTGCCGCTGTGATTGGTGGAGGGTAAGCTTGAATGGGGATGGCCTGCTGGAGATAATGTTGCTTAGATAATATGAATGCTCTTCCAGCAGGGGTTTAATTGAGGAGCACTCTCGTATCCATGGAGGCGGCCCGGTAAGCTGAGTGTGTTTGAGCTGGTGCCCACAGCGGAGGTTAGAGTTTCACTGAGTGTATAAATAGGTTTTAATGAAAACAAACCAGCCATACTAGTATATAACTACAGCTTTTATGTATGGGCCGATATGAGGTTCTGTAGATATAAAGTCCTGGAGCAAGACACTGGGAAACTATTTTAAAAAATATGTTTTTTATTTAAATATGTTTTTCCACAAAAATAAAAATGCTGCTAGAGTTACTATTTCTGCTTAAAATATCAATGAATTATATGCTACTGATTCTTATTTTTAGATATTAAATAGCTTGCATTAGTATTTTATAAAGTTTTGATAAAGAGAATGAGAAAACGATGATGACTGTGTTGACAATATGACGCAAATTTTTGAAATTGGAATGATTTTCTTCATCAGCAGCTTCCGAGACTGATTACTGTCCAACCTGCGGAAATCACTTAAATAGAACCTGTCTGACTACTTGACGTAGTCGTGTAAAAAGCAACAATTCATGCCATATCTAAAGAAATGAAAGAACACATGAGAGACAAAAATCAGTAGCCTTGTTTCCATTGTTTATTTTATTTTTTTATTTTTTTTGCGCAATTTGAAATATCGCCTGATATCGCAAAAGTTTGATGAAAATGGCAAAATTCTAAATAACTTCCTCTATTTTTCCAAAAGGTTTTTACACACTTGAGGCGGTTTTTGGATCTTACAAAAAGAGTTAATGGGCAAAACTGGAGATGGTAACACATTTACCGAATAACGTAGTGGACATTTACCTTTTACTCATTTACTGATCGGCTGTTCCCGCTATCAGCATTTTCCCAGATATTCCCATATAGCGCTTACAATTGCATTCTTTCTCTATGTCTCCAGACAGCATGTAACATCACCAATATAAGTTGTATAAGTTGACATGACAAAACAATTACAACTTGCCTGACAGCAAAACATTCCTAGAAACCGCTCTATTTTTATAAGATGTGTGGCCCATGCTAGGTTGCTGCTTCTACTTCCTGTTTACTACGTTCTACTTCCTGTTTACTAAAAACAGAACAAACAAGCAAAAAAACAAAACAAAACAAAAAACTACATGAAATTTTAGGACTGGCCAAGTAAAAGTTTGAATACAATTTAAATGCTGTTACATGACCTTCAACAGGCTGATTAAGTTTGAGGACCCTCCAGTGTGACTGAATTTCCTCCACAGTGACATAAGCGGCTCATCGCCCGTTATCGCAGCACTTGATGGCAGTTGTTGCAGCCAAAGGTGGCACAGCCAGATTTTCTGGCCAGGTGGCAATTTGTTGCTTTCTTCGACTAATATAGAACGTTATTTGACGATCAGAGACCAAACAGCACAGAAGAAATCCATGTAACATTTTCACGCCACTATCCTTTGAAGATCAAGGCTGAAATCTTACTTCAGTCTTATGTGTTATGAAATTTAACATCTGAATGTTCGAAAGCACAGTAGAGGTTACATATAGGTAGTAAGTTCTTAAGTATACCACCCCTTTCCTACTAAATTTATTAAAACTTATCATTCAGTGTATTATGGTAGTTCTTTACTGCTGTTTTGCCTTCTTTTTGAAAGGCCCTTAGGAGTTTGAAATATCTAATGTTCACTTGTTAAACAGTATTTTACCAATTTACATGCTAACCCTTATAGCTTGTTGCGTATAATGCCCTGAGGGGCTTTTTTGATAGCAATCTTCTCTTTTGCAGGGAATAATGCCACACACACACACACACACACACACACACACACACACACACACACACACACACACACACACACACACACACACACACACACACACACACACACATTGACAGGAAGACGTTCGTAGCGCTGTTTCATAAGAATACCAGTGTAAAATCCAGTGCATTGCTGTCTTTGTCTCCTGAACCACTTCCTGCTGTCCGTCCCACTGGTTTTAGCCTTCCTTCTGATCTGTCTCTCCCCTTTCCTCTCAGATGGCCCCGGATCCGTTCGGAAAGTCTCTCTCTTCTAATTCAATAACACTCTTCCTGTTTACCTGCTCCTCAGCTCCCATTTATGTCAAAGAGTGTGTGCAGCTGTGCAAATATGGATGGGTAGCTAAGAGCTAATCTGCCCATCATCCTGTCCTATGTTCACTGTGCCAAATGCCATGGCTACGATCTCAACACACACACACACACACACACACACACATACACGTCTATCTAGCAAACAGTGCACCGTCAGTGTAAACTGTCAAGTGGGGACATGTGTTTCTAGTTATTTAATTGTAAAATAAATATCATACAAAATTTTCTTGTAAGATCTTTTCACACTATATTACCTTCAAATTTATTTTTTTTACTTTTTAGAGAAATTGCAAAGAGGGGACTTAGATTCTTAAACGACATCTACTTATCCAAGTGGGGGCCTCTGTTGTAATGCAGTGGATCTGTCTGTGCACCAGTTTCTTCTATTGAATGATTACCTTTCTCTGTGATCCAAGCATTTTATAAATAACCACTATCACTTCAAATAAATAAAGCTTAAACTGTAATTCAGAAGTAGTTTGGCATTGATATCAAGGGCTGCAGTATTACCAACAAAATAATGTCTTTCAAATATATAACATTTTATAAAACCAGTGTGCTTATTTTAATTTTAAGCAAGGACTATAATACTTTCTTAAGGCTATTTGGACATATTTAGGGTACTAATTTTAAAGTAATTCATGGATGTAATCAGGTCAGAAAATAGTTATCTTTTTGTCTCATAAATATAATGTATCATTCAAACTATAGCATGGAGGAAAAAGGTGAAAACAATAACTTATTGTTTTAAAATATCTCAATAAAGCACTCTGTTATAACACAAGTTGTCAATATATGTCTGTAATAACTTCAAAGGCTCAGCTGTAGTATATTCTGTTACTAGTATTAAGGTTCAAATAAAGTGCTACCCAAATAAATATATGATGCATTAATATACTGTCAAGCTGTCTTTAAAATTTCCTTTAGGCCTAGAGTTTAGACAGTCTCCTCTTGTATGGCATTAAATGACAGGAGTCCACTGTTGGTTGGCACATAATGATATAAGTCCCCTTTTAAATGGTCTACAGCGACAGTCGCATGTCAAAATCCAGCCAATAATACTTATAATTATTACACAAACCCATTTTTTTGCAGTAAAATATAAAGTCCCAGCTTTCATTTGCCATTTGTATGTGTGGAATGCTGATGTAAACATTTTGAATAGATCCTCTTTACTATTTTTAACCACATTGCTATAACACTTTCTTGAGGGTATTTGGACATGTTTAAGTTACTGATTTTAAAGTGATTTGTTGATATAGTAATTTCAGAAAATAGTTAAGTAGTTATCCTTTCAGTAAGAAGTTTATTTGTCATTTAAACTATAGCATGAATGAAAAAAGTGAAAACAATAACATAAGAAATGTCATTCAATAAAGCACTCTCTTCACACACAACTTCATAATATATGTCTATAATAATGTATAGGCTCAAGTGTAGTATATTCTGTTACTAGTATTAAGGTTCAAATAAAGTGCCACCCAAATAAATATATGAGGCATTAATGTACTGTCAAGCTGTCTTTAAAATGTCCTTTAGGCCTAGAGTTTAGACAGTCTCCTCTTGTATGGCAGTAAATGACAGGAGTCCACTGTTGGTTGGCATATAATGATATAAGTCCCCTTTTAAATGGTCTACAGCGACAGTCACATGCAAAAATCCAGCCGATAATATTTATAATTATTACACAAACCCGTTTTTTGGCAGTAAAATATAAAGTCCCAGCTTTCATTTGCCATTTGTATGTGTGGAATGCTGATGTAAACATTTTGAATAGATCCTCTTTACTATTTTTAACCACATTGCCATAACACTTTCTTGAGGGTATTTGGACATGTTTAAGTTACTGATTTTAAAGTGATTTGTTGATATAGTAATTTCAGAAAATAGTTAAGTAGTTATCCTTTCAGTAAGAAGTTTATTTGTCATTCAAACTATAGCATGAATGAAAAAAGTGAAAACAATAACATAAGAAATGTCATTCAATAAAGCACTCTCTTCACACACAACTTCATAATATATGTCTATAATAATGTATAGGCTCAAGTGTAGTATATTCTGTTACTAGTATTAAGGTTCAAATAAAGTGCCACCCAAATAAATATATGAGGCATTAATGTACTGTCAAGCTGTCTTTAAAATGTCCTTTAGGCCTAGAGTTTAGACAGTCTCCTCTTGTATGGCAGTAAATGACAGGAGTCCACTGTTGGTTGGCACATAATGATATAAGTCCCCTTTTAAATGGTCTACAGCGACAGTCACATGCAAAAATCCAGCCAATAATATTTATAATTATTACGCAAACCTGTTTTTTGGCAGTAAAATATAAAGTCCCAGCTTTCATTTGCCATTTGTATGTGTGGAATGATGATGTAAACATTTTGAATAGATCATATTTACTATTTTTAACCACATTGCCATAACACTTTCTTGAGGGTATTTGGACATGTTTAAGGTGCTGATTTTAAAGTGATTTATTGATATAGTAATTTCAGAAAATAGTTAAGTAGTTATCCTTTCAGTAAGAAGTTTATTTGTCATTCAAACTATAGCATGAATGAAAAAAGTGAAAACAATAACATAAGACATGTCATTCAATAAAGCACACTCTTCACACACAACTTGATAATATATGTCTATAATAAATGTATAGGCTCAATTGTAGTATATTCTGTTACTAGTATTAAGGTTCAAATAAAGTGCTACCCAAATAATTATATGAGGCATTAATGTACTGTCAAGCTGTCTTTAAAATTTCCTTTAGGCCTAGAGTTTAGACAGTCTCCTCTTGTATGGTATTAAATGACAGGAGTCCACTGTTGGCTGGCACATAATGATATAAGTCCCCTTTTAAATGGTCTACAGCGACAGTCACATGCAAAAAATCCAGCCAATAATATTTATAATTATTACGCAAACCTGTTTTTTGGCAGTAAAATATAAAGTCCCAGCTTTCATTTGCCATTTGTATGTGTGGAATGATGATGTAAACATTTTGAATAGATCATATTTACTATTTTTAACCACATTGCCATAACACTTTTTTGAGGGTATTTGGACATGTTTAAGGTACTGATTTTAAAGTAATTTATTGATATAGTAATTTCATGAAATAGTTAAGTAGGTATCCTTTCAGTAAGAAGTTTATTTGCCATTCAAACTATAGCATGAATGAAAAAAGTGAAGACAATAACATAAGAAATTTCATTCAATAAAGCACTCTCTTCACACACAACTTGATAATATATGTCTAAATACATTTATAGGCTCAGGTGTAGTATATTATGTTACTAGTATTAAGGTTCAAATAAAGTACTACCCAAATAAATATATGAGGCATTAATGTGCTGTCAAGCTGTCATTAAAATTTCCTTTAGGCCTAGAGTTTAGACAGTCTCCTCTTGTATGGCAGTAAATGACAGGAGTCCACTGTTGGTTGGCACATAATGATATAAGTCCCCTTTTAAATGGTCTACAGCGACAGTCACATGCAAAAACCCAGCCAATAATACTTATAATTATTACACAAACCCGTTTTTTGGCAGTAAAATATAAAGTCCCAGCTTTCATTTGCCATTTGTATGTGTGGAATGGTGATGTAAACATTTTGAACAGATCCTCTTTACTATTTTTAACCACATTGCCATAACACTTTCTTGAGGGTATTTGGGCATGTTTAAGGTACTGATTTTAAAGTGATTTATTTATATAGTAATTTCAGGAAGCAGTTAAGTAGTTATCCTTTCAGTAAGAAGTTTATTTGTCATTCAAACTATAGAATGAATGAAAAAAGTGAAGACAATAACATAAGAAATTTCATTCAATAAAGCACTCTCTTCACACAGAGCTGTAGTATATTCTATTACTAGTATTAAGGTTCAAATAAAGTGCCACCCAAATAAATATATGAGGCATTACTGTACTGTCAAGCTGTCATTAAAATTTCCTTTAGGCCTACAGAATAGACAGTCTCCTCTTATATGGCATTAAATGACAGGAGTCCACTGTTCGCTGGCACATAATGATATAAGTCCCCATTTAAATGGTCTACAGCGACAGTCACATGCCACAATCCAGCCAAAATCCTAAATACATATAACTATTCTATATGACCTGTTATTTTTTACAGCGAAAAACATAACCCCGAGCCAAAAGTATTTTGTACTAAATAAATATTTTGAATAAAATGGTCAGCCACACGATTCATTGTATAGTATTTTATTAATATTAAAAAAATCAGTTTTACAATGTATTTTTTCATCAATTTGCAGTACAGAAATATTGTTCACCGGTATATAATGAAACATGTTTTCTCTTAAGGAAGAATTTAAATCAAATTTGAAAATATTGAGCTACCAGGAAGAGCATAAAATGAACATTATTGGGATTGATTTCCAAAGCCTGAAACAAGATTGCCTCTTTTTTAAATTTTTGTCAAAAAGTTCAATAGTGCATCTTTCTGTGGGTGGAGATAATTATATCAGCTGCTCCACCCCTAGCAAGAGTAGCAGTCAAGCAGTGAATGACAGCACTTCTCATATCTATAGGGCTTGGGTTCCGCATTGCATTGACGTGGCGGCCATGTTGATGGCTTCGCGAACGTTAACATAACTCTGACAACGTTGAACGAAGAGACGTAGAAGTAGAGTTGAGAAAGAATAGATACAAAAAGATGTTTAAATCCTGAAAAGGATCTGGAATTTACCGGGACACATTAAATAGAGAAGCCAGGGACTGGTATGTTGACCTTGTTTGTGGTGTGAGCGCCTATACTTCAGAACAGTTCCGAGGCTACAAGTCCTTGGAGTCTCATGTGCAGTTCACGAATGGATGGGTTCAGGAGCTGCAGATCATAAAGCCAGCAAACAGTGGGAACACAGTAAATCGTACAAAGGTAAGCTGTGCTCTGACAGGCTCTGGCACCTGCTAGTTTAGTAACTGCTAACCGTGAGTGCTAACAACCACTCACGCATGTAATGTACTTTTAACTAGCTGCTATGTGTTTCAAAGGTGTAGTTAGTAACGTTAACTGCCAACCCTCCCTAAACCCTCCGGGTTTCTCATATATTTGAGCCTTTTCCCGCTGCCGTTTTAGTATTTATGTGCATGTATGTGGTGTCGCGGTTGAAGGAAAGAAACAATGTAGGCTATAAAATAAAACCGTGCATCTTTAACTTACCAGAATGAAAATGCAGGGAACACACTCTCATTGACATTGGGATACTGTGGAAAGTTATGTTCGGTCGTCTTAAAGCCACGATCCAAGCGAGCTGACGACTCCGTGGTTGCGCCTCCAGGCAGGAAAGCGGTGGAAAGTTAACCCATTTTCTATGTTTTTCCCATGGCGATCATGTGTTGCGCTGTTACAGCCCCCAATACAGCAAAGGGAGTACAGTACGCGGTAGGCATAGCCAGTAGTCTGAGTAGCGGTAAAGGAGGCAATCAACATGGCGGCCACGCAAAGTAATGCTATTTTTAGAACGTGACATCACGAGACGTCATATCACGTGGTAAGCGGTAGGGCAAGCTTGATGTGTCCTCTGCTGTTTCGCTGTAAAAGAGCTGTGCATTACCCTTGGTTTTACTCGGTAAAACGACTGCTTTTTCCAAGTCTAAGACCATGGTTTTTAAACATTGTTGCTATGGAACGTGCAACAGCGACTCGAGGTATGCTGATCGGCCGCATATGAAGGATGTTTTCTCCATTAATTTCCCGAAATTCAAGACTGCCAAGGAGAAATGTGTGCGCTGGGTACACCGGTGCGGTCGGCCTACACAACAGTTCAACCCGGAAAAAGTTACCAAATTCAAGTACATATGTAGCAAGCATTTTGTTGGAGGAAAGGGCCCAACCGAAGAACATCCTGACCCAATTCCAGCAACATCAAGTAGTGAACAGGTAAGAGTTTTTTGGTGTTTTATTGAAGCTTAAATCTTATCATACGTCGAACAGCTCACGACGAAATGAGCCATCCTTTGTTACACTTTTGTCATGTCTGCGTGTCTATCCTGCCTCGCGATATTGGTTTAGGTCCCTAAATTGACCATGATTGTTTGTTTTGTCATCATTTCAGCTGGAGAGGTACAGCTGGAATTTCTTAAGGGAAAGATTCTGAGATGTAAACAGTTGTTTTGTAGCTACCTATTGGCAACATATACCGATTCCTGGACGGTGATTACAAACAGAAAAAAACGGCAGACGACACCATGAATGCAGAGCAGAAAAAAAAAAAAAACAACGACTTACCGTTCGATCAACTCGGCCCGTTTTCCAGTCTTTTTAAGCCCTCGACACTCAAGCTATCGTTTGAGCTGAAGGTTGGTGTGTTCTTCGACAGTTCGACCAGTAAACCGTGCGCCTGGGACACCGTCTTGCGAAAGTTTAACGGCTGCAAAGTCGGTCATATCGCTGTTTCTGTTGCGCGTGTAATGGCTGGTGGCTACGGGCGCTCTCTACCTGTTTGTCCTACCAAAGCGGCAAGGGGCGTTGCTCTTGAGATGCTGAGGTCACGTGCATGGTACGCCATTACGTCATGACACCCACACCCTATTACAAAGAAATGCTAAAAGATTATGTGGGAGGAATGGGTGTTTAACCATACCAGTTTGAACCTGAATCTACAGCTTGATCTCCAGAATCAAGCGGAGACTCTTCAGGTGGTCCAAAATAGAGCAAGCCCACAGCATCATAAAAGTACTCTTTGGCTTCCTAGCCACCACAGCAAGCTTCTTGTAGATGTCTAGAAAATAGGCAATTTTAATTAAACTTGTTTTTCATGGCAGGCAATGCTCAAAGTGTGCTAGATGTGTTGTTGAAGTCATGACCATATTATTATATTATCCTATCCTAATATCCTTTAAGGAGTAGCTGCCATACTTTGATTTATGCCTTTATCAAGGCCTGTTGCTTGGTGCTCCAAAGTTTTTGGATGGCAGTTATCAAATAGCTGTGCTACAGATTAAAATATGTCTTCATCTTATAAATGGAGATATTTATATGCCAGAAAAGGTTCATGGCAGTTTTTGGGTAACACCCACTGAGCATGGTGGCAGCCGCGACCATCAAGTTGCCTCTGTGTTCTTACAGACACTTTTAACAGCCAACAGTACCCCTAACCTGCTTCATTGTCACTATGCTGGCTCCTAAACACAACACAAATTGCAAACAGGGTTCTCAAGCAACTTTCAGAAATGATAAACTTCTGTTGAGCTAATGAGCAAAAATTTGCCACATTTTCAAGGTCACTACAAAATAAGAATATAAGTTTAGATTTGCTTGTCAGTACTGTGATATAGACCAAACTGTTTAA
This sequence comes from Fundulus heteroclitus, assembly GCF_011125445.2. Lineage (NCBI taxonomy): Eukaryota > Metazoa > Chordata > Actinopteri > Cyprinodontiformes > Fundulidae > Fundulus > Fundulus heteroclitus. Next base: position 32,360,154 of record NC_046376.1, on the reverse strand, counting down.
AACTCCAAACAAAAGGTTTGGAAGAGGCTTAAGACTTGAGCTTTCAATGCATAGAGTCTAAAATCAAGTCAGTTTGTAAGCAATTCACACTCTGGTACAGGTGACCACAACCTCCACAGTACTCCAGCTGAACAATAGCAACCTTTAAGTAGGGTACTTTAATCGGCATGTTAATGTTGATGTGCCGAAGGACCCTTCCTGAATTAAAAGACAACTGTTTACGTCCAAACACAGGGGAAATGTGCTGGTGTTTTCATTCCAATCCATACATCCATCCCAAAGAAGAAACATTTACAAGACTAAAGCTTTTAGAAACCAATCCAGACAAGCAGATTCACTAACAGTTGGTAATAATGGGTTTGGAATTTCTGTTTTTCTAGGTTTTTTTTAGGATTTGAAATTTTAGAGATATTCGATTAAAAAAATTGAAATGTTATGTACTACAAATATATTAGATATTAACTTACAACTCCTCATAATTGGAGCCCTCTGTTTCAGGTTCCCAGTCATGGTCATCCACATCACATTTCTAAAAACCAATCCTTGTCCAGGCAAGTTGTCAGGATTGTGGGTATATATTCAGGGCAGAAGACGAATTTCTTCTTTTGAGGCTTGTGAAACAGTTGCGACAAAAGTCACAATTGAGAGTTTTTTCTCCTTTTGCAGCCATTTTAATCTTATTACGTATACATCTTGCCTTCCAATAGGCAGGCAAATTTACCTAGGTTACTTTTGAAACTTTTTATCTACATCTTTCAAACCACAACAAGGTAAGGTTCACATTTTAACTAACTTCTAATTATTTTTTTCATCATATATACATCGCTTTGTTTTCTTTTACAAACTCTCCCTAGTTAACCACTTGCCATGTGATTGTTCCTAAATATTTCAGAGAAAAATGAGACATAAACAGAAACAGAAACAGAAGCTTTGCATTTCACTTCTTCTGGGAGGGATAAAGACACATTTTACAAAAGATTCATCAACAAGGAGAAAGGTATGTTTGTTAAATTAGTATATGAGACTCTCTGGAGTTTTCTGTGTTATACAGGTATAACATTTCAATTCAGCCCTTGTACACCAGCTTAGTATTACAGTATGTGATATATTGCCATGTAAGGTTTTGCCCAAAATGTTCTAAAGACATAGTTTGTCATGGTAGTACAGGTCTGTATATATGTAGAAAGATAAAATCCTCTGACATTTTGGATAACACTGTGGAAAAATGTAAGTTAATGCTTTATAAGATTTCCAGTATTTGTGTACCTTCATTTGTGAGTAAAATTACAAGGATTAGGTCCTCTGGATGGGTTCTTCTTTGTTGAAACTTTGTTGAAATCAAAGCCACTGCTTACAAGGCTGGGTTTATCAATAGCCCCACAGACTTAAGAAGTGTCTTGGAAAAGAGATGAAACATTTCAATAAAGACAAATGCATCCAGAGGACCTATTTAATTAGTTTTCACCTGAATTTTTTAGGAGTGTCAGGAAACATAATTTTGTAATTTGTTAATTATATACATTAGACCATAAAAGTTTTTTTTTTCCATCCAGGGGTTTTTATCTCTAGTTTGTAAATTTTTGTTTTACAGAAACTTACAATGGTATACTTCCATTGTGCCAATACTTATTTTCTGTTTCGAGCTGAAAGCATGCTGGAATGGGAAGGGGGAGGGGTGAGGTGCAAACATGTTTGCAGGCCTGTTGTTCTGATGCAAATGTGATTAATGGCTGTGCTGCTACAGAACTGTGACCACCCCCCTTCAACACAGAGATGTGGTATCAATGTTCTAAGTAGAAACCTGTAATGAACTTAAAAAAAAATATTTAAAATGGTAGATATTAAAAATGTCTTTAAACACAGCATGTCATGAATCCTGAATCAAGAAAACTTTGTTGTCACAATGTGTTACCATGGTGAAATTACTTAGGATGTAAATAAAAAATAAACACATTTTAAAGTAACGTCACATAACATATAGCAGACTTGATATTTACAGGGTATTTTTTCACAGAAAATACAACTGATAATTACACAAAGCAGTCAGGGGCCTAAATGGTATTTGGTAAATAGTATGTACTTTGATTTCTACCAATGTTTTTACAGGACCAACTCCATTCATCGCATAGCAGTCCACAACTACCAGAAAAGATCTCACAGACATCTCACAGAGTGTTATCTGTATTTACCCAGAAATGACTGACACTCACCTGAGTCACATTCCAGAGGAATTATGCATTGGTGAAATGGTAAGGATGCATTCATGCATGATTTTATATAAAATGTTTTGCTGTGCTTTTCTTGTTTGCTGCAATACTATGGATAATGTGTGTTTTTCATTCCAGATCCAGTCAGAGCAGAAAAATGTTCCAGGAGAACAAACAGAACAACACCATGAAGTAAAAAACCAAGGACAAGATACACATACAGTAAGTTTTTTCAAGTCCCAAGTAGTGGTGTGTACAATTACGTCTATTTACTGTATGACAATACTTATCATTGGCAGAGATTTGACTGTAATGTATAAATTGCTCATGTTTATTGAATATGACTCTTAGGGACCAAAGTTCATATTTTGTGCTTTCTAAATTTAAATATGTAGTTGCAGTTTTTCCACATTGTGAACCAAACTATGTGAGAATTTTATCTTTATGTGTTTATAGATAGGAATTTGTGTCTGTATAAAGGATTTTTGTATAATCTTGTATAAAATCTGGGCTGCACAGTGGTGCTGAGATTCGCACTGTTGCCTTGCAGCAAGAAGGTTCTGGGTTCAAATCCAACCCTGGGTCTTTCTGCATGGAGTTTGCATGTTCTCCCAGTGCATGCGTGGGTTCTTTCCGGGTACTCCGGCTTCCTCCCACAGTCCAAAAACATGACAGTTAGGTTAATTGGCTCCTCTAAATTCTCTTTAGGTGTGAGTGTGTGCGAGAATGGTTGGTCCTGTTTGTCTCTGTGTTGCCTTGCGACAGACTGGCAGACTAGTCAGACCAGTCAAATATTTGTCTAGACTAGACTAGCCACAAAGTATTCAGGCTCCTTTTCCTATCTTCTTCCTTACTGACTGCACTATTTGAGCAGAACGTATCATGGTAACCACTGATGCACTTCTGTTTTGGCTAAAGTGTACCTACTCAATAAGGGCATTTGGATAGACCCACAGCAGAATTTTAACTCATATCTGTAATTAGAGAACACAAAAATTGTAAATTGTGTGAAAAAAATTGGAACTTATCAAATTGTTTGTAGCTTGTCAAATTACTTTTTAAATACAAATCTTTATGGATGCATAAAAATAAGATTATCAGATACTTTGGATTACCATGTGGAAAAATATATTTATGACTACACATTTTGATTTAAATGCATACAGTATATATATATATATATATATATATATATATATATATATATATATATATATATATATAAATTATTAGGACCTATTTGCCACCTATTAATAACACCTATTTAACAGTCAGTCAGTGATACATGGAGATAAATGTGAGATATATTGCAAGAACCTGTTAAATACCAGCCTCCCTAATATTTATGAATTCTTCCAATGTTTTCACAGGACATACTCTGTTCATCACATACCAGTACACAAACAACAGATGAGATGGATAACTTAGAGAGTATACTCAGTATTCACCAAGAAATGACTGACACTAACCTGAGGGATGAGTATTTATAAACATGTTGCAGCTCAAGAGGAGTATTGCGACTCAGATGCAGATGTCCAGTCTGTGCAGAGTACTACCACATGTCAAGAAGGCAAGATCTTAGGTTGCATGCAGTGTATAACACTAACAATGTAAATTACTTTATTCAACTATAAAAATTGCTGTCTGTGTTATTTCAGCGCGAACAAATTCTGAAGAAAATGCATCCAATTCAACAAAAAAATTGTTGGCAAGAAATAATCACTGCCATCAGTTGACATGAGTATGATATCACTCTAAAAATTTCATTGCATGTAGTGAGGAATGTTAGAAAATAAATCACTTTCAACCACAACATTTTTCCCCTCTGTTTTTTAAGGACACTTGGAGGAAGCACATTCTGAAGAAAATGCATCTACTTTAACAAAGAAAATTTGTGGCACAAAGAAACCCTCATTGCCATCAGTTCAAAACGGTATGTTATATGTCTAATATTTTCCACTGCATGTAATAATATATTCAAAAAAATTGTCAAGATTTGATACTTTCATGATCCTTTATCAATAATCTTATTATGTAGACATTTCCAAACTTTTGTACATTAATGTTGCATAACTCCCTCAACCATGCCTCCCTTCGTTCCACCCTCCGCACTCTCACCCAGTACGTCACGTGTACAACAAGGGACAATAAAACCCTGGACCTTTTTTATACCAATGTTAAAAACACCTACACCTCTGCCCCCCTCTCCCCACTGGGACGCTCGGATCACAACCTCTCTACCTGATGAGTTGAACACATTCTTCACCCAGTTTGACTCCCCCCACACTGGCCCCCTTCCTGCCATCAACTCCCCACACGTCTCCAACCTCCAGCCCTCCAGAGATCTACCACCCCCCCCCCCCCCCCCCCCCCACCGCCATTCTTATCAACGACCGACCCATCCACACCTTCAGCCCTGCCGGCCTCCCCCCTCACAATCGCGCCAATGCAGATGAGAGGTCAGCTGACGAGGCTGAAACAGAGGAAAGCCTCTGGACCGGACGGCACCCCCCCCCCCCCAGGCTGCTGAAGACCGGTCGGTAATCAGGGACTTTGTGGACTGGTGTGAGAAGAACCATCTGTGTCTAAACACCAGCAAAACCAAGGAGATGGTAATCGACTTCAGGAGAAGACCCCCACCTCACTCATCTGTGAACATTCAGGGGCAACAATAAACTGGGCTGGACTCATAACAACGACGCTCTATACAAGAAGGGCCAGACCCGCCTCTACCTCCTGAGGAGGCTGAGGTCCTTAGGTGTGAGCAGGCCCCTGCTAAAAACTTTCTATGACTCTGTGGTGGCCTCAGCTCTACTCTACACTGTCGTCTGCTGGGCTCCTGGCAGCACAGAGCGGGACAGAATGAGGCTGAATAAGCTGGTGAGGAAGGCCACTTCTGTCCTGGGCTGCGCTCTGGACTCTGTGGAGGAAGTGGCTGAGAGGAGAGTGTTGTCCAACCTCACATCCATCATGGACAACGCCTTCCACCCCATGCACCAGACTGTAGAGGAGCTGAGCAGCTCCTTTAGTGACAAAAAAAATTCTCCATTGTGAGATCAATAAAGCTTATCTTATCTTATCTTATCTTAACTTAACTGTGATATAGGACCCCTTCTGCTTCTTTCACAGGCATTATATACAATTTGGATTTTTTATTTTATTCCAAATGGACTGTTTCTGCTGCATCATAACAAAAGAAAACCTATCCAGTTTTGTTTGGTGAGGATTAAAATTTGGCACCTTTCCCCGCTGTTGATGTACTTGAAGCACTCAAATTTTTGGAAAATAGAAAATCTAAGGGACGTCATTTAATAGAGTCTTTGTATTTAATGTCAGCTGACTTGGTAGCCGAGCCCCTAGAAATAATTTTTAGTGTGGATAAACAGGAAGTTTTTACCATAATTTGTATGTCTGTGTTGGACTATGGAGATCTTTTGTAGATCTCAATGTCTTAGGATGCTAGACTCCCTTTATCTCTCTTCTCTAAGGTTCAACACAAACTGAAAAATGCCAATACCCCTTTGTGATTTATATTCAGCGTGAAGATGGCCTGATTTGTCTGGTGGTAGTAATTCCCACTGGATAACATTCATTTACAAAGCATTTCTTGTACTTCTGCCATCCTGTATCTGTACTCCAATTGCACTGAGAAATTCCGACTAGTATAATTTTCATTCACAGTTTGCTGCTTTTTTCTGTCCCTTGCCCGGACTGAGTTGGGCAAGAAGACTCTTGATCATTCAGCACACTCCTAATAGAACTTCCTTCATTAAAATTAACTGAACCTTTCTTAGTTCAAAGCAACAAGATTTTGAGGCTAATTTAAATAAAATGTACCTGTTTTATAGTTTGTTGTTTTCTTTCAACAATATAACTTTTTCTGTATATAATTATTGATGCCTCTTGGCCAGGACTATTGAAAAAATGTTGTCTCAATGGAACCATATCCTGGTTAAATAAAAATCAAACCACTTCAATCAATTATAAATATTGCCATATTTGTTATTCCAGTACACTCAGAGGAAGAACCTCCTGAAGAAGGGGCAGCCATTTCTAAAAACAAAATGGGTGGCATTAATAAATCCTCATTGCAATCAATTAAAAAAGGTATGTTAAATCATTGACTAAAGAAAAATGTACATATGTAATCTCTTTACATTTGTTGACATAATATGTCACTTTCATTTATCCATACCTTTAGTAACTTTAATGATTTGTTTACAGGAAAATCCAGAAGGCCCTGGTCAAAGACTGAGGGAGACATTGTTGAAAGCCATTTCAAAGACTTCCTGAAATAAATGAAGATGCCTGGAAAAGTGCACTGTCAGAGATGCATAGATGAAAATCAGATTCTAAGGGATAATGACGGAGACTGGAAAGCTGTAAAATACTGCATGTACAACAAGAAAACAGCAAAGAGAAACAGGTTCCAAAAGTACTGAGAATTATACTGGACATTTTGAGCATCAATGCTAGGAACCCAAAAAACCTACATGTATACCAAAGTACACAGATACAATTAAAAAAAAATATTGACATCAAGTCCTTGTGAAAACTTGTCATTTTAGTACTGTAGGACTAAACTTGTTTAAAGCTGTAAAGACAGACGCCAAATACTTGTAATAATAAAAAAGTAACAAAGTATCTTACTTCTCATTTACTAAAACTCAGCCTTTATATTGTGTAAAAAATGCCTTTTCGCAAATAAAGTATAGTGTTTTATAGGGATAGGTTAGCTTCTTTTTATTTTCACACAATTGGTAGAGTCATATCACCCCATGCTATCTAAAAGGGAACTTGTGTCATTGTGTACCAGCAAACAGCGGACTTCTATTATTCCATACAGGACAAGGTGATCTCTGTTTTTGGAATTGGAATCAATATCTAAAATGTGCATTTCTAAATGCAGGTTTAAAGCTGTGGCCAAAGTCAGATGTGCCATTATTCTTGAATAATTATTTAATACAATAGGTATTTACTGAATATTTTATCTCTGATTCTATCCTCGTCGTGTTTCTATTTCTTGTTGTTGACATTTTTAGAAAAAAAAATCAATTTTACTTTTCTGATTTTGAATGCTTTATTTTAATACAAAGTTTAGCTAAAATACAAGAAAAGGAAAAAAAGATCAAACTATGTTTCAAGAGACTTCCTTCTTAAGTAATTTGCATAATTGACCCTCTACAGTCTACAAGACTCCTTTGGGCCACAACCCATTCATATTATAATGGTGTGTGTGTGTAAACGACATGTGTGAATAAGTTGTTGAACTATGCTTTATCCAGCAGAGGCACTGCTGAGTATAGTCATTAACACTCACACACTTTCAGGTCCACTCTTTGCAAAAATTAAAAAAATGTCCGAAAGGGATTTAGAGATGATTTGGACCTGATTTAAAGCATGTCAAACAGGGGACCTGAAAAATGTCCCCTGTTTGCTTTGTAGTCCCCTCTTTGTGACTGTGTAACCACGCCAAGGTCCACTGTTGTATATGTGCGTAAGAACACACACACACACACACACACACACACACACACACACACACACACACACACACACACACACACACACACACACACAGACAGACATATAAGGCCTCCTTATTCCTTATTTTTGTTACTGTCCTATGAAGAAGTATTTACCTCCTTACAGAATTCTTCTGTTATTTGCTTTTTTCAGTTCCTCAAACTATTATTGATATTTATTTTGAGTTAACACTAAAGGGTTTTCAAATCTTGATTTAATTCATTTCGGAAAAAGCTATCCAAGCCATATTATTGCTCCCTCGTTAAATCTTTAATTAAGCACAATTAGCCACATTTTGTTGTTTGAATATCATGGACCACCGACAGGCACGATAACTGCCTGTCTTGTTGAGTCAAGAAGCCAATCAATAGAGCCAGCCTGACTAAAAGAAGTGGGCTAAAAGAACAGAAAAAGGAACACATTATGCCTCAAACTGAAGAAATCCCAGAACAGGTATGAATGGTGGTGGTAGTTGGACGGTCTGGGGCTGCTCTGCTGCTTCAGGACCTGGACGACTTGAACCATGATTTCTGTCTAATGGGCTTAAAGAAACTTATAGAAGAAGATTATAGAGTTGCCTAGTCAATATCTGGAAATAAATCAGATTGAGATCGGGCATGATATTAGCCATTTACACCCAAATATTCTCTAATGTGGCTAGTTTAAAACAATTTCACAAAGAAGAATGGACCTAAAATAATTTCTTAGGAATGTAAAACAATCATAGTCAGTTATTGTTCAATATAATATTTCAAAAATGATATAAAGTGTTACAAAAAAAGCTCTGACAGACGACATATGTAAGGGGGCAACTACTTTTCCCCAGCACTGCAGATTCAATGCCAGTGAACCTGCAGGGTAACAGCTGATTGGATGAGTCTCAGATCACAGTTCATTCATTATAGAAACATTTTTGGTCAAATAATAGAGCAGATAATAGCTAGTAGGAAGGGATAGCAAAGCTTTGGAAAATGTTTGAGATTCAGCAATCAATAGGTAACACAGGAGAAGGAAAAGCTGGAGGAGAAGGTGCAGAGGAGGGAAGTGGGAGGAGAAGAGGAAGAGGAGGTTGATATAGGGAAGGAAAGGGAGGAAAGAGGCAGGGGTAATAAATCAGGTAAAAGAGTCAAAAGAACTGATTTTTCTTTTGCCGGTTTCTGGAAGTCTGCCTATCGCACACACCCAAACAAACACATACTGGGGTTCTTGGCCTTCACTCTTCCTCTGTCCTTTGGGTGTATATTTCACTCCTCCTCCGTCCTCGGCTGGATGCCCCAGAAACAGATGCGTCAGGATCACCGGAGTGTGAGAAAGCACACCGAGATGTTTCTTATTATTTGTGCTCTCGTCAGTCTGCGTCTCTGTGTGTTAGTGAGGATGTGATGTGTGTATATACAGCGAATGAATGCAGCTGGCTGCACTTCCTCTGGCACGCACTGAGCAACGCTCATCACTGTGCTCCTACCTGATTACCTGTTGTGTGCTCGCATGAGTTTACAGCCGTGTTGTGTTTACATGCTCCTCACCATTGCATTCGCTCTCCCATACTTGTGTTTACATGTTTACATGCCACGTGTTATGTGATGATCAGTATGACAATATCCTATGACTTCCCCATAATGCAACTGTGAGTCAGCAGAGATGTCCCAGGACAGCCCTTTTAGTGGGAGATATAATCTGGTGTCAATTGCTTTAAGATGTGCCATTCTTAATATTGCTTTGTGTTCTGTATAATATATGGCTTACTGTAAAGTTGTTTATGAAGCATGTTCTAATATGAACATTAGTGAACAAACAGCGTCATGGAGGAACAAAGCAGACATGTCAGGCAGGGGGTTGTGGAGAAGTCCTCACAGTGGAGTACATCTCACTGTGCTCAGTTCAGTCCACTGTGTTTTAAAGTAGGAAGTGCATGGTACAATTGCAAACCTACCAAGAAACTGTTGTCCACCTAAGCTTAAGAGATATTTACCTCTGGTAGACCAGCAGAGACTTACAGATCAGGTGGTATAAGCTGTTGACAGAACGGTCAATAGTTGTTGACCCCACAAACTGCTTGTATGGAAGAGGGGCAAGAAGAAAACCATGCTGAGAAGATGTCCCATTTGCAGTTTGTCCCCAGTCGTGCAGTGGACACAGATCAGACGAGAATGATTCTCTTTCTGTATCATCCTGAACAGAAGATGGAGGTGAAAGTTGGTGGTGGCTGCAGCGTGCTGTGATGATGCTTGGATCACAGCACATTCATGTATTAGGACGGCCCAGTCCTGACCTTAATCCAATTGATAATCTGTGGCAAACCTTGAAAATTGATATTAAAAAAATGTCTCTATCCAATCTGACTGAGTTTGGGTGCTTTTGCAAAGAAGAATGTGAAAAAAATGTCAGTCTCTAGATTTGAAAAAACAGCAGATTTATACCCCGAAAGACAAAAAAAAAAACAAAAACGGTTGTATAAAAATATTGAGTCAAAAGGTCCAATGCAAACATGCCACTTTTGAGGGTTTTCTTTGTAATCCAGATAACACCAACTACCGCTCGGGTGTTTAGGCCATTTATCACGGAGTTAGCTTCTCTGTGATAAATGGCCTAAAATATTCACAAATTGCGATACCACAATTTTTCCTTTTAAGGTGCATATTGGTATCATGAAAGGATTGAATGATCCCTCCAGGATAGGAGGATAAGTGCTTTTCTCAAGTGCAGTGGCTCATGTACCCCAAGATCTTATATATTGTGAACCGCACAAAGAATCGTATGCTACTTGTACTCGTAGTAACCCGCCTATTTGGGACTGGGTCGCATTAGCAGCAGACTAAGAAGAGACTTTTTCCTCCCCAGACACCACATCCTGCTCCTCTGGGGGAAGACCAAGACGTTCACAGGCCAGCTGAGAGTCATAGTCTCTCCAGCGTGTCTTGAGCCACTCCATTGGCCTCTTCTTGGTGTGACGTACCTGGAACACCTTCCAAGGGAGGCATCCAGGGTGCATTGGGAACAAATGCAGTGGCTGTACCTCGAGCCCCTCCCAGGTGGCCGAGCTCCTCACCCTATCTCTGAAGGTGTCCTGGGAGGAAGCTCCTTTCAGCTGCTTGTATCTGGCAACTTGTTCTTTCAATCATGACCCAAACGTCATGACCATACATGAGGGAAGGAACGTAAACCGTAAATCGAGAATTCATGGCTGCGACCCTGATCGAGAGATGAACCGAAAGGAGACGCACTCTTCACCGCAACTGATCAGAGCAGTATATGTTTTACTGCAGCGGACGCCCAGGTCCGTCTGTTGATCTCGTGCTCCGTTCGCCCTTTACTCGTGAACAAGACCTCAACATATTTAAACTCCTCCATTTGAAGCAGGAACACCGCTCCCCCATCCTGGAGAGGGCGAGCCACCTTTTTTCCCGTCGAGAGCCATGGCAGACTAACCCAAATAAATATAGTCTGTCTTTTTACTTGTTTTAACAAATCTGCAATGCATCACATTCAAACTGTGCAGAATGCTGTGGCCAGATTTTTGATGGGGGACAAGCAGGGGAGCCCATATGAATGCTGTTCTAGCCACTCTTCATTGGCTACTAGTTAATGTTAGCTTCCAGTTTAAGCTTCTTGTTTCAACTTTTAGGGCCCTGCATGGTGAGACCCCCCAGTATATTTCTGACATGCTTAAGCCTCAGACTTCTACCAGAACTCTAGCCCCACGTACTAGGTTTAAAACCCGTGGGGATCGCTCCATTGTAGCTGTCGCACCCCGACTGGAATTCTCTCCCTTTGTTTCTACGTCATGTGAATTTTGTTGATCATTTTTAAAACACAGCTAAAAACATGTTTGTATAGACAGGCTTTTAATTTGATGTCATGTTTTTATGTGCTTTTCCTTTGTATTTTGTGAGGCACTTTGTGATTCTATCTGTGAAAGGTGTAATTTTACTAACTTACTTGGCTAGAGGGGGCTAGCAGAACCATGTCGTCCACAAAAAGCAGACATGAAATCCGTTGGTCTTCAAACCAGACCCCCTCTGGCCCTTGGCTGTGCCTAGAACTCTTGTCCATGAAAGTTATTTTCAGGTATGAACTGTAATAAAGGAAGAATATGGCACCTTGTAAAATTAGTAGTATGTTTCAAGAGTTGCTCTGCTCTTTATAGACTAACACCAAGATAAAAGCTGACATTAGCTGGTTAACTAGTCAGGCTATCTGCTCCATTACCCAGCCTGCTGTCAGCTGGTTAACAGAATTATGTTTGTAGCTTCCTAGCTATAGTTCTAATACAGCTCATTGTTATTTTTTCTTAAGGACTGAAAGAATATCACTGAATAAAAACATATCTTATGCAAATATCCCTTTTTAGAATGTCTGAGCTTAGATATTGAGGGAAGTTTGGGTTACTCCATAAAAAAGAGAGAGCGCTGAGGTGGTTCAGGTGTCTGCTTACGCAGTCATCTCCGTTTGGAGTTTTTTCTTTCAGCATGTCAAACCCCCAAGGCTAGCTCAAAATGCAGTGATATGATTATATATCCCCCTGACCATGCGGTGTATCAGAATCCCCAGGAGGAGCTAGAGTTGAGAGTCTCCCTGGAGAAAGAAACATCTGAGTTTCGCAGCTGGACTCTGCAAACTTTGAATGGAAAGAAAGAAAATTAAAAACTTGGTGCATCAGAACACAGGATGTTCAATTCATTTAATACCTTTGTTAACCAGAGTACAAATAAAATAAATAAAGTTTTTTTTTAAATATGATAAATTCTCTCTTTTCCTTTGCCTACATTTTATACAAACCCTAGTTCCATGAGCACAGAAACCTGTATGTATACAACTATTTTTTTAATCGAGTTTGTTGTCTTTTCTTCAGGCAATATGATTATACAATTAAGTTTATTACTGTTAGTTTCAAATATCTAGATTTGGTCAACTAAAGCAAACATTTTTTATATTTTGATACAAACAGCGGAACAAGTAATCAAGAATGGCACATAGTTATGTTAGCATTGCTAGCATTGCGAACTGTAAGCAGTAATCTTTGTGTGTTGCTATCTTCTTTTAGGGATGTAAATTCCTCCCTTAACTATAAGATTTCAAGCTTCATGAAGGATAAAAGTTGAGCAACTTTGTGGTACTCCGTTTAGCTTTCATATGGTTTGATGAACGCTTTGTTCTCTCATTTTCTCGCATCTCAGGCTGAACGATCTCAACATGTCATCAGAAATACAATTCTCTTTTTTTTAGCAGCTTTTTACATCCTTTTGCTTCTTCTGGGCTTAGTTATTTATAAACACCTCACTGATACTTATAATTACTCATTTTAAATATTCAATTTGGAATGGCTTGTACTACAAAAGAGCATTGTTAGTGTAACGTGATACCACTTAGGCATGGTCATCAGGGGTTATTAAGGTAAAAGACCTGCAGAATCTGGTCACCACCTGACTTGTCTGTACATCTCATCTTAATTATTGATGCACAATATATATTGTTAATTGAATTCCACTAAATTTTATTCGTATAGTGCCAATTTACAACACATGTCATCTCAAGGCACTTTACAAAGTCAAACTCAATCAAATCATACAGATTGGTCAAAAAAGTTTCCTATCTAAGGAAACCCAGCAGATTGCATCAAGTCTTGACGAGCAGCATTCACTCCTCCTGAGAGAGGGTAGAGCAACAAGGACACCTGTCTGCATTGCTTATGGCTTTGCAGCAATCCCTCATACTGAGCATGCATGAAGCGACAGTGGAGAGGAAAACTCCCCTTTAGCAGAGAGGAAAACCTCCAGCAGAAGCAAGCTCAGTGTGAGCAGTCATCTGCCTCGACCCACTGGGGGTTAGAGAAGACAGAGCAGAGACACAAAAAAGCACAGAAACACACATTCATCCAGGAATCCTTTCTATGTTGTATGGTAACGGCATATGATCTATTCAGGGTCTTGATATTTCATCCATCCATTTTCCTCCACACTTTATCCCTGCTGGGGTCGTGAGGGGTACTAGTGCCTATCTCCAGCAGTCATTGGGCGAGAATCTGGGTACACCCTGGACAGGTTGCCAGTCTGTTGCAGCTTGATATTTCATGCAGCAGAAAATGTTATAAACAGTACATGTTGTTGACTGAAACAAGGATTTTTTTTTAGAAGCTGTATAGATAACTCCCTCCCTGGGTTCTATGCTTGCAATGAATCAAAACCAGAACAAAACATTACTGCTGTTCTGTCAAGTATTTCCTTACTTAACGCAAATTATACCGTCATTCATCAGCATTATTGCATGTTTCTATCTTTACACATATGATGCTTAACAGTCTGAACCTTGTTTGGCTCTTTATTTTATTTAATTAGACCCACACAAACTACACAGAGCAGCCTCTTATCATCCTCCACCTACACAGAAGTTTCAAAACTCCACAAATCAGTGCTTAGTTAGGCTGAATCTCTATTTTTTTTTTGCTTGTTTGGCTGAAATACAATGCAGAAAAAACCAAATTAGAATTACTCATTTGTAACATAAATGGTGTTGCCAGTCCCCGGCGTGTTACTCCATCGCATTAGCGCGTTTGTGTTTTGCTGCAGAAATGTAGAAATGTTCATCTTCACAAGAAGGATCCCATCAAGTCAAAGAGAGTGGATACTTAGTGCATTAAGGAGTTAACTGTGCCACTGAACTAAGCCGCTGACTTCTCCTGATCTGGATTCAGGCATCAGCTGAACCTCTGAGTGGGGGACTTACCACCGAGTTGCATTTGTTCACTAGGAGTCTCCGAGGAGGGAGCAGATGTTGTTTTAGACGATTCATCTGGAAATAAGGATGTCACACTGTTACTGTCACTCTCATCATGCTGATCTGGATGTGTGTGCAAGTGTGTGTGCGTGTGTGTGTGCGTGTGTGTATGTGTGCATGTGCGAGCATGGGTACATGTGTTTGTGCATCTTTGAGTTTTGCATGGGTGTGCAGCACATTTGTCCATGTGTAGGAAGATCTATGCTTGTTACCTAGCAACCGCCTCTATAAAACCCAGTGTGTGTGTGTGTGTGTGTGTGTGTGTGTGTGTGGTGCGTGCGTGTTTGTTTAAGGCTGAAGGTTTGCAGTAAAATTATGAAATCAGTATTTTCCCAGGGTTCCGCTGCAGCAGACTGAAAGTGTTGACGGGTCGAAGGTTGCTTTGTCACAGTTTACTTATAAAAGTTGTAATTACTTCATGTAATTATTTCGGGTAACAACAAGTTAGTCATCGAGCTAAGCTTTATTGACTTTGAAAAAATTGTCCGACAAACCTCTCCTCAAGCCACTTGCTAATGAGATGCCAGAGTGATTAGAGATTGCCGTATGGAGCATGCAGTAATGCAGCGTTGCCCTTACCCCACCCTTTGCTGTGCACTACTGCTCAGCTGGCTGAAAGAGGGCTACAACAATTTGCTTTTGCTTACAAGAAAAATAAATTCTGTTGTCTTGAAATATGCTTTTTAAAAATCTCTACAATGTTTTCAACTAGCGGTTTGTTAGTTTCATGGACCATTATCCTCGTTCAGATATGTTGGTGTAACTAGGGACTACGTAGACCATGCCTTCCCTTGCCTTACACCACTCTGCAACTTTTAGCATAATATATACTAAAACAGGTACAAAAGTGAACAACAAAAACATATACTGTTGATCAAAAATATTTGAATTAGTTTGTCATCAAGTTGTAGGAGTTTTGCTAAAAGTCTTTCACTGAGAACTGAAATAATCCATTACATTATAATCCAGTGTTTATTTTTGACATGACCTTTGACCCATGTTTTTCCATCCCTGTACCTGATGTAAAATGTGAGTTATTTGAATTTAAATCTTTCTCAGTCACCCTAAAGGACATTAAAACCCCAAACCAGACTTTGTGGAGGTGATAAGTAAAGGCGTTCCTCAGGGTTTTGTTCTGGTCCCTCTTTTGATTTTGTACTTTTACAAATGATTTAAACAAAGCTATTCAAAATTGCGCTTGTGCGTGAGAGAATCAGTCATCGGCTCATTTACTCCTGAAGCATATTTGAGAGAAGGACTTCAGCCTGTACTTTAGTCCTCATAGGACACAGAAACTGGCTTTAAATGCCCGAAAAAACAAATGATTTTGGTTTTCGAAAAAAAATCACAGTTTTAAGGCTTTTTACGTCTTTCTTCTTCTTCTTCTTCTTCTTCTTCTTCTTTTTACCTCTAATAGTACAATGATTTGTGTCACCTTACAAGTATTTGGGAGTACCAATTGATAATCAGCTGTTGCTAATCTTGTGACTAAATCCGAAATTTAAACTAGATTAAAATAGTCTATGGTTGACTATAGTGATGCACTGTACAAGCAGCTGCTTTTTTAAATTTATTTTATCAGGCAAAAACTCTCACCACAATGTTCTCTTTGATTAGGGTGGGTGAACGTTGTTAACCACTGGTGGACAGCAACCCTGGTACGTGTTCATTGATAAAGCTCTGCTGGGTAAAATCCCTGTACACAGCAATACCCTACTTTCTGTCGGCCCCAGTAGTTACTACCAGGTAGTCACTTTTAAATGTTCTCAGGGGATTGAGTTCAATTTTGGCAAAACGGAGTTTTCCCACCGGTCATCATGGAATAAGTTACAAAAGGTTTTGTTGTTTATTGTGTATTTTTTATGTAAGTTTTAATATAGTTTTGGTTTGCAAAACTATATTAACAAAAACGGTTGTATAAAAATACAAGGTGGGTACCTTGGTCAGATCTGACCAGTAAAAAATACTTGTGATTGCAATGAGGCTTCCTAGATAAGTGAAGTTATAATATTGCTGCAATATTTGAGTTGCAGTTGCAGTGATGCATATGTGCAGTGTTGGTGTTTGAGAACTGCGGCATTCATGTTGTATGCAACAGTATTAAATATGCAGGAAGCATGTGTGGTTTTCCAATGTGTTGGAAAGACAAAACAACATATTTTTTTTCATTTTGCATCACAGAACAAAAAGATTCAATAAATGTATAAATTGAGGGGCTCTTGCAAATATTTTCATGTTACAGTAATGTTATACAGCCAGTATGTCACCAATAGTCATCCGCCTGCCTGTAAATCGGCATCATGAAACCAAAGCAGGGGAGGCTGCTAACTTTCCTGATGAAGATCTGATCCAAGGATGTGTTTGCAGTGCAGAAAAGATATAAAAATGGGCAAGAGCACCTGCAAATCATTACAATCCAACTAGGTGCAAATATTTTTCAGAAGAATTTGAGTCCGAACTGAAATGACGTGCAACTGTACAGATTCCTTAATGGTCTGTTTCCCGTTAGTGGCAGGTCGTCTGAGTGAGTGGCTGTTTTCTGTCCCATTTAAACAGTCAGACAGCTCTTTGGATTTAAAGCCTGAGAAGGGGAAGTTGATAGCGAGCCGACTTTTACGTCAAATTAGTTTACAGCTCAGATGGGAGTTCTTGAGCCTTGAGCGACGGGGAACCTGCCACGGAGCATCCGCACAGGTGTATACCCTCTTACTAACCCTGACATCTGCTTTCCAGTTTAACGTTCGAAGGATAAAGACAATATTCTAAACGTAATACATTCAAGATTTTGGGTCGGTCGGTCGGTCGAGCTGGCTCACAGCGTAGTGACCTGCTTCCATTTAAGCAGTGTGAGCTGGATGGAAACAGCAACAGATGTGAAGCTAAATTACATCCAATTCCCCTCACTCAGCCACTCCTGAACGGGTTTGATCTCTGGCAGAACATTTAGTCCCAGAATTGATCCGTCAGCCTACTTTTGCACATCTCCAGCAACTCTTCCAGGAAATTTTACACACCCGCCACGACGGTCATGGACGTGAGGACCTGTGTGAACGCGCCCGGTGGTCACAGAAACCTGCAGTAATTAAGCGATAACATCCAGACACCTGACCGCCGGGGGTTCCCGCTCTTAATTGTGCACGTGTTTATGTGTGTGAACTGTGAGCAGATGGCATGCGCGTGTGCTTGGAACGCTCTGAGCAGGAAGGGTGGCGGCGAGGTCAATGGGGATCAAAAGGCTCCTGCAGTCAAGCAGCTCAAACATATGCACACATTTCTTGGTCTAGTGGCGTTTCGCGAAGTTCAACGTAACGCTCCATGTTATCGTCCTGTATTGAAAACCATTAAGTGTGTTTCCTTTTCCTTTCTTTTAAAAGCTTTTATGACGCTGCGACCTGTGTGGCGTTGGTACAGCTCTGTCTCTAAGGCTCTGCTCACGCCTGGCTGATTCAGATAAAAGTAGACAGACAATTCGCACCAGGCATTAAGATCCATCCCGGGTGTTTGAATCTTGTTGCCTGCTTTGCAAACAAACAAACACGTCACGCGGTGGGCCGTTTTGGCCAACAGCAAATCTACTGATGTTTCTGCAAAATCACAGGTAGCTCACAGCTGGAGCGATGGCTGCGGTGTCAAGCAGAGAGAATAATGCGGGTTAAATATTTCAATGTGAAACTGAATCAGGAAGGGTCGCGTTGGGAATGCGAAACGAATAAATGCGTCTCTGACTACCTCCGGCGGTGCTTTAACGAAGCCCTAAACCTTTCAAGTTTGTCCACACCTGTACTTGGAGCTTTCCGCGCGTGATCGGATCCCCCCCCAGGATGGACGTCAGTGCCAGGCGTAAACACTGTACTCATCATTTCCTGATACCACGTCTCACGCCGAGCCTATCTCTGCTTTTGAGGACAGTTTTCCAGACATCTTTAATATCCGACTCTTTCTGTGGACCAAAGCAACTCAAGTGCCGCTTCGTTTCTCATTTCTAACATAAGAGCCTCAAACATTACAACGGGTTGTCAAGCCTAAAGCGCTCGCCTTCATATCTCCTAATAATAGCGCAGACATACTTCATCCAACAAAGTCATATGTTCACAGCAGGTGAATTGCACATTTCCAGAAAGGAAAGATTGTCACTTTGATATTTTGAGACCTCATGGATCCCCTATCACTTACTACAGTTATTAGAAACAGTAGAAACATGTTTCAGGAACACTTATTAAGTGTTAACTGTAGTTATTAATGCACACTGTGACTTTAAGAGACATTTCTCGTGTCTTCTTTTGCAAAGTAGGAGTTTAAAAGCCAACACGCTGTTTTGTAAATGGGGGGAAAAAAAATATCTGTTCACTTCAGCAGCACAGGATTGAAATCTGTGAAGGCGGACTCTGGTCCAATGTCGGTCTGTTTTCTCTGCTATGGAGTTTAATCAGCTGCCTGCAGCATAAAGCACAAGAAAATAATAAGAGAAAAACACAGAAGGAGGAATAGAGAGGTGAAGGAAAGTGGAGGAGGAGGGGAGAGCATGGCGCTGTTTTTTCCACTCTCTTTTTGCCAGGGTCAGGAAGAGTGACAACGCACGGAGAGGCGGAAGAAGGCCAGAGAAACAAAAACAAGTTCATGTTGCTAGGATGCTTCCTCATCGGTTTGCAATCTAATGAGTCTGACTCTCAAGTCACTGAGCAGCAAGTTTCCTCTTGAAAAAATTCAAACAGATCTTCTCAAGAGCTTGAGATATAACACAGCAACCCATTAAGAAAAGCACTGATCCCTTCTCCTCCCCCGTGAGGGTAAAATTAGCCCATTTTCGCCATGGGAAAAAAAAAAGCGGAGAATCAGCAGACTGTGAATAATCTCTCCTATGAACTCGCGGGATCTTGTCTTACCTTCACCGGCTGCTTCATTGTTGGCACGCAGATATTTCTGACCTTTTCTAGCATACATACGGACCGATGCTTGAGAAGGGCAGCAGAAAAGAAGCAACCTTTGGGCTCTCGGGGACCTTTGTGTGCTCCAAGCTGACGCGTTGAAAATTAGCAATGGATATAAAACGCATGGACTGATAAATAAATGCCCCCGAAGTGAAACCAACACTGCGCCCAAGTCACGTTTAAGACTCACAGACATTCATAACGGTCCAAATCATTGAAAATGAAGCTAGGATTAGCACTTTGCTCAGCTTTATGGGCTTTAATCTACAGGTTTCATCTGTTCTGTGCAGGTCTCAGAGGTTTTTTAGTGGTCAATAATGAACAAACAAGACCATGAAGGGATGAAGGAAGGAAGGAAGGAAAGAAGGAAGACTGCAGAGATGTCAGTCTAAAACATCTGGCCATTATGGAAGCGTACCAAGAAGAACACTTTTGCTGAAAGAAAGCTATCAGAAGTCCTGATTTGAGTTTGCCATGTAGAACTTCAGAGTTCGCTTTACGTGGAACACGGCACGCCCACAGCCTGATGCTGGTGGCAGCATCAGGCTGTGGGCCTGAGTTCTTTAGCAGGGACAGAGATGCTGCTCAGAGTGGAACCTTTCAGAAGCTTTGTGACCGGGGCAGAGGTTCACCTAAACAAACAGCCAGAGCTGCAGTGGAAGGATTCAATCACAGCATCTCCCAGTGTTAGGATGGCCCACTCAAAGTCCACACCTAAAACCAATTGAGAATAAGTGGCAAGACCTGGAAATTGATGTGCACAGACACTTTTTGTCCAAAGACAAAGGTTAAGCTGATTAGCAGAGATTTCAGTCTCTAGAGATGGTCAAAGCGGGTAGAGAGGCATAGGATCTGCAGCTGTCATTTCAGAAAAGGGTGACTGCAAAGTGTTTACTTAGGGAGGCGGAATAAATATTCATGTTAAAAGTTTGATCGGTATCTACATAGTTTTATTTGGGACTGTATATTGAAGACTACTTCCTTTTCATGTTGCATTTTTGCCAAATTCAGTTTGACTTCGGTGCTCGCACCATCCAGCGGTCCTTACAGTCAACATGTGACCGGCAACGGCTCTACTCTCACTTTAATAAAAGTCTTGTTTTAAAGCATGCATGTCAGCGTGTGCAGTCTTCTTTGTGAATGATACCTTATTCATGTGTAGCTACAGCTCTACGTGTGTGTGTGTGTGTGTGTGTGTGTGTGTGTGTGTGTGTGTGTGTGTGTGTGGTTTCTCACCTTATATGCTTGTTTGGACTACTTGTAGTGGAAGCCCCATGCTGCTTATGTAGCCTGACAGCACAAACACTGAAATATTTATAGCCCATCGTGGATCACCAACAACTCATGTTGGCCAACACCGGTCCATCTATTTCTCCTATAAGTATTTTTAGTTGCTGCTGTCAGAAACAAGTAGTTTTATTGGTTTAAATTTCTTGTCATACTCTTCAGCAACTCTGAACATCAGCCGTTTCCTTAGATTTTGCTCCACTTCAGAAGCCCCCTAGCAGAGATGGTGGGAAGGCCCCGCATGTTCTGGGAAGATAACTGCTGCAGCAGAGAAAGCAAGTTCACGTCTCTCGGCTGACACAGATTCATGTTGGCACTATTTTTTGTTCTAGCAGGTTAGCTGTCATGACGGTTTGCGGCTTCAGAAGCAAATTATGACACCAAAGGTGGGCTTTTTTTGGGAGCATGGAGCAGGAAAAGGATAAATGAATCAGGTGTCTGTCTCGAGTCATAGGGATGTTGCTGCCATCTGTCATGGTGGAGGTCACCGTAGCGCCTCTGCCGCTCCAAAACAGCTCAGTCAACACTATTTGGTTGAGGATGTCAGACCTAGAACGTGCTAGCTGGACTGTTTGTGCCCCCTAAAACAACAGATCAGAAAATGTAACGTATTTCAGCATCGAAGGGTAACCGTCTCTGCTCTGGCGTGAACGTGTGGAAGCCAGTCCTCTGGTGGGAGCGTGGGGTTAATCCACTGATCATCCTCAGTGAAAGGAGTCATTCGAGGTAGCCTGGATCTCTGATTAGGTTTTCATCCCTAGGGGCCATCCTACCAGGAACTAAGCACACCGCGGACCCAAAACGTGGTGGATGGAGTGTATTTCCCTTCAGGGTGGGGAGCACACTGCAAAAATGGAACTAAAAGTTAGATTTTCTTTAAATGAGTGTGTTTGTCCTTGATTTGAGCAGCTAAATACAATGATCTGCCAATGGAATAAGATTTGTGTACCTAAAATAGGAACAACTTATTTCCATCATCTTATTTCAAGTGCATCTTATTTTAGGGGTCAGAAAACTCATTCCATTGGCTGATCATCTTATTTAGCTGCTCAAATCAAGGACAAATACGTTCATTTCAAGAAAGAATTACTTATTCCTCCCACTGGAGGGGCCAGAGAGGGTCGCTGGAAGGAGGAATATCGGGGTTTCCCTCCTGAACCTGTCATCTCCTTTTCTTGTGACGTCTGCGGACTAAATTCTCCCAGATTACTACATGACTAAGTGGCAGTTATTAAAAATTAACATCTGTTTCAATAAGCCTCATTTATCTACCATGAACAAAACCTCCAACAGCCACGCTGCAGCTGGCAGCCCTGTGGGACTGCAGTCTGGCTCCATCACTGCCACCGTAGCTGCGTCCTGTGACTTATGAACAGCTGATTTACCTCTTCATCATGTGGCCATCAGGCTGGCTAGTTTGAAATAAGGCAGCTCCAAGAGTTCGACCAGAACATAAACTATCCAGCTGAAGCTGACTGTTGCTCTGAAATTGTCACCTGATTAGTTTGGTAAGAGGCTGTTCTCATTAAAAAAAAAAAAAAATCATAAAATTGCTGACAGTACAATTGCTGTTTGTGGTTTAACATATAGCCTGTGTGGTAAACCATACAAGGCGGAGCTACAAAGGTTTGCTTGAAAGACTGCCTGACTGTCAGGTGCGCTCATTCTTTGGCCATGAGGCTGTGCTGCCTGGACACAGGGGTCCTGGTAGATGACTGGTAGTCACCATGTTAGGAGGTCAGGGGGGTCGTGGTCCATGACTGATTAAACAGAGCATCAACCAGGGACGGATTCTCTTTATGTGTGTTTTTGTTCATTTTTCGTCTTTTTGTGGTACGGAGCCAATCATTGTTGTCACCCTATCAGTGAACCAAAAAAGCTACCCGAGACTCTTTGAACTGTTTCTTCTGGCCTGGATCACAACTTCACCGCACACACACACAGTATGAACAGTTGCATTTGTCGTACACACAGGATGTGCGTGGTGAAGGATCTTGTGTGTGTGTGTGTGTGTGTGTGTGTGTGTTTGTGTTTTTGTGAGTGAATCCCTGCATTGAGCAGCCAGAAATAGTCAGTAAGGAAATCAATGTTCCTCTCCCAGTGGCGCTGGGAGCTGTCTCCTCCACAATAGAGGGACTGTCCTGTTTCCTGCACCCCAGAGAGAGAGAGAGAGAGAGAGAGAGAGAGAGAGAGAGAGAGAGAGAAAATAGAGGTTGCAGGCCTATCTGTTCTGTACCCGAGTTCTGCGTCATCAGCCAACAGAAAATAAAACAAAAGAGGGCAGAGGATGAAAAATAATGAGGGTGAAGGGAGCATCCCTAACGTTGGGTTAGTCGTCTTGGAACACCTACAGAATATAGGAATCCTTGGAGGCGCAAGCAAGAGACACGGTTTGTGTGAGGTCCTCTAATTGGTCTCATAAGGGATAAAGGGCAGCCTCTTCACCTACTTCTTTTTGTTTCCCAAACAACTCTTTTATTCAGGTGCTTCATCATCATCATCATCATCATCATCATAATAATGATAATGATTACTATTATTCAGTTCATTTAAGTTTATATATCAAGCGCCAATTCACAACAAATGTGATTTCAAGGCACTTTACAGAAGTAAAGGATCCAGTTTTCATCCATACAGTCACATTAATTCAATGATATAGCTTCCAGCTGGGTCCTGCTTGCAGTAAAATTCAGTCAAGTTCGGTTTGTTATGCCAATGAATAAAATGTTTTCCGTCTCAGGAAGCCCACGTGATTGCCCTGGGACATTAACTTTGCACACCGACCATGCAGGTGGCAGAGATGGTGACTCAAGTTCCAGACTCTGACTTCAGACTTGACTTGGACTCTCAGTCTGAGACTCGGGTCTTTGCAACAGTTCGTGCCAGCGACAGAATGCTGGCACGCCAGCTACAGACTGCAGCGGCTGCTCGTGGTTGGCTGTGAACGGATGTGTTTGATTAGCCAAGTGATGTTGGTAGATTATGGGACGTTAATGGTTCATACAGTCTGTTCATGGTAGCTCCACCTACATAATGAAGAACTGTTCAATGTCTCGTAAATGCTTCGCACAACCCATCCTCACGCAAGCCTGGGGCTTTTAAATGTGGCAATAGTAAAAGGGCTATAGAAGATCAATGGCTCAGAACATCAATTTAAAAACAGTTCCTGTTTAGTTAGTTCAGTTTAACACTCACTTATTTACACACTACTCTTAGTCTCATGTAATTCATATTAATATGACCCTATTTAGTGAAATATATAATGAAGCGGGGAGCCATATGAAGTTAGGGATAAACAGGTGTTAACCTAGTCATTAAAAAGACAAAATTCAGAAGTTCCACATAAACAGGTTTTAATCTCATTTTATTACTTTCTTAGAGCATAAGTCTATATTTCTGATAGGGTAAATATTCTACCATCGGCAGTTTTTTTAGGTAAATTAAAATGGAAAAGATCATTTTTAATGACTATTAACATTATTTGAAGATAATTAGTAAATTTTTGTGTGGCAATCCAAGCATTTTTATTTCAGTTCTTAGAGACTTGAAACTTGACTCTGACTTGGGCCAAAAGACTTGAAATTTGACTTGTAAAAAAACTACTTTTGAAGATGTCTGGCATGTGGTGACAGTGGAAAAGAAACGCTTCCTTTTACTGACAGGAAGCAGTCTCCTTCAGAACCTGGCACAGTGTGAGCAGCCATCTGCTGCAATCAACTGGGGTTGTGAAACGACAGAGCAGACACAAAATAAGAGCATCGGTGGGGGCAGGAAGCAGAGGGGGCGAGAGGTAGGGGTCCTGGGATAAGCCCCAACCTCAAAAAGGTTTTTATGCAGAATTTATGTGACAGCTCATCACAAAGCAGTGCAAAACTGTGCTGGAAAAATATTACATGGCTTTTTTTTATTTATTTGTAGTTGCATTTTGCTGTGGGGAGGTTTTTCTTCAGCAAATATTCTAAGCACAGACATGTAAAGAAATGGTTTAGGTCAAAGCGAATTAATGTGTTAGAAAAATAGACATCTTTACTGCAGACCTCTTCATATAACAGAAAAACCCACTAAGAAAAATCACTGATCCTTTTTCCTCCACCATGAGGATAAAATGAGCCAATTTTCGCCATTGGGAAAGAACATTGAGAATCAGCAGACTGTGAATAATCTCCCATATGAACTTGCGGTATCTGGCACGCATGCACACCCGATGCTAAAGAAGGGCAGCAGAAAAGAAGCAATCTTTGGGCTCTCGTGCAGTTGACTCATTGAAAATGAGCGATGGATATAAAACAGGTGTACTGATAAATAAATGCCTCTGGAGTGAAATCGAAACTGCCCCAACTATTGTTTAACGCTCACAGACATTCATAACGGTCCAAATTACTGAAAAGGCAGCCACGATCAGCTCTTCACTCAGCTTTATTGTGTGCAGTCGAGTCAATCAGGATTAACTTAAAAACAAAGCAAAAAAAAAAAAAAAAAAACCAGCATCGCATTGCAAAGTGAAATGCATTAGGTTTAATTTCTAGTCTGGATGGAAAACATACGCACGCTTAAGGCTCAGATGGTTCTTTATGAAAAGGTTTGACAACCATGTCTCATTTTCCCTTCGGCCCAACGGTTTGTGCTACACCCAATAAATGGCGTTGACATTTGTGGTTGTAATGTCACAGAAAGTTCAAGGTTTGAATACTTGGCACTGTGCGGTGGTCTTGGCAAGTGGAAGCAGGCACCACAGCAGTGAAGTCCTCTAATTGGTCTGCCCAGGCAGTGAATTCACCTGTGACAGCACCCTCAGCTGCTAGCTGAAGGAATGAGTGCATCATTCCCATCATCACTTCCACTGTGAGAAAGGAAGGACCAGGAGCTCCTTCTTTAGACCATTAGAGCTCATCCTTCATTGGATCAATCAGTTAACTCTTAGGTTGCTCTTGGGGAAAAAATAGATAAATCGGTATTCATCATTTTAAAGCCACCTGTTTTCCAACAATTTCAAAGGGAGCAAAGCTGATTGTCTGTGAAACAAAAACAACTCGACTAAAAAAAAGAAGCCGAAGTAAAGTCGTTCATGCTCAGTCCACTTTGTCCCTGCAGGTCTCTTAGGGTGACAGACGGGTTTACGACTGCACCTGCTCCCAGGCTGGCCAATGTTTACATTTAATTATTGAAACCCGGATTTATTTAACTGAGTTTTGAGCGAGGGCTAATTAAATTGAAGTTCTGTAGTCGGGCGGCCATCTGTCTCTGCCAGTAATGCACTTAGCTGCTTCGCACATTGTGGAATCAGCAGGACCGAAAATGTGAGAGTATGCGGAAAGTCTGCAGCTTTCACACAAAATCTTCCTTCGCCGTAGCCGTACGTCACACTGAGGATTTCAGAAAACAAATCCAGCGTCTGGAGTTCATTTATTCATTAACTAATCACTGGTTGAACAGAAGACCCAGAGCATCTCACATACTCTACCATACCAGGCTATGAGGGGCTCTCCCACATCTTTAGCTTCCTTTTTGTGCATGACCCACATGGACTGTTGGTAGCTGAAAGTAAAGCAACGTTCCTGTTAGCATTTAGCAAAGCCAACATGCTGATATTTGTAATTATAGGACAGAGGATGTCTTTTGTTTTCTGTGCCTCTGAAATAGCTGGCTGCCAGAAAGCATCTCAGGGCTGTTATGGAGAGGGAAAACCAAGATGCTACTGAGATCTTTTTTTTACCCACTTCACCTTAAAAAGATGAACTTTGCTTCTTCAGGCATCTGAAAGCAGTGTATTTTAGGTGTTTCCTTAGGATGCATCTGCTGGTGTGCCTCCATTTAACTCAGATGGTATAAACTAACTAATTTGAAGATACCAAAAGCCATCATCAATTGTGCATAGTAATCTTGGTGCATGGAAATGTATGACTTTGAAGAAAGTACTACAAATCTTCTTTCTTTCATCCTCCTGGTATTTAGTGAGTGGGAATAATAATTCTGGTAATCCTGACCGATTTAAAACACTGATTTAAAGTTTATTCATGGTCCAATTTTCTTGTCTTTCAGAGCTCCTTGGATCTACGAAGAAGGTGAATGTGAACTTTCAGGATACAGATGGGTAAGTCCCCCGCTCGTCCACCGCTCGTGCATTTCCTTCAGCCGTAGCAGGAATCTAAATGTCCATTCCACCATAAGCATTTATGTATGACAACACAGCGTTTTGTGTTGCACGTCTTTGGCAATATTCTACGTTTCAATAATTTGCCATAGACCTGCTTTTTCATTGATAAAGCAGCTCTGTGGCTTTTCTTTAATTGGCAATTCTTGCCGAATTGCTTGTACGGAATCAATTGCAAGTTGATGACCAGATGTTAGGGTTGTTTTGGTGGAGGTGGAGGCGGAGGCGGGGCGGGGTGGGGGTTAGTTGATGAGCCAAAAACATTTTTACACATTTCGTCTCCTGATTGATCCACTTGCAGCTCAGTTCTTTCCGCACGCTGTTAGTGAGCCTCCACCAGCTCATTCATTTGGGATCTAGTTTCCCTTCCCGCTAATTATCTGGAGACTGAGAGGAGGAAACCGACTAAAACGGAGAGAGAAGAGAGATACTCTTCACTCTGCTACGACACAGCCTGCGTCCATGTCAAGTATATCAGTGGGGTTGGATGAGCACGTTTAGACGCTCACTCGCCAGGTGATTTAAATCCCTTCATTTTTCCCTTAATCAGCTCTGAGCATCAATCAGCAAGTCAAAAATGGAGAAATCCGAGAAATCCGACACTAATATCTGTTTTGATATTAGTGTTAAATATCTTTGGGTTTAGGATTATTTATTAGATTGATGTGCTTATTCCGTAGAAGCCATTTCCTTGCTTTGTTTTTGCTGTTGTCATAGTCGTTCGACGTCTTCTTTTAGCTTCTTTCCTTGTCTTGCCTCCTGCTCCAGCAAATGAACCTGTTTCTGCTCACCTCTTCCAGTGCTCACTTTACCAGGGATCGGCTTATCTCCCTTTGGGAGAAGACTTTTTTTCATTTTTGGAAGAGTTGACTTCCAGCTTCCTTTTAAATAGCCTCTTACCGCTTCTTTGCTCCCCTTCAGTCCTAAACAACTCATCGACACCGCAAGGAATTACATTTGAGTCTTCTTCACTAGGTAACAACTTTCACATTGAAGGGTGATGTTGTCAGTTTCAGCTGATAAAAAATGCCTTTGGTGCATTCAGTGATCTGACTATTGACTTTTCAACTGGCCGGTCTCTCGTCAGGTCTGGTCCAGCTCAAAATCAGACAATTCCAGCCACAAGTCAACTTGTCTGTCATTTTCTAGGTGCATGTTAGATTTATTAGAGATCGAAAGTTTCCCTTCGGGATGAGTGATTGCTCATTCGTTCCAAATGTATTACTGTTGGCCCAGCGAATGAGTAGCAGCACGTCCTAGTTATTCTTGCGTCCTGCCAGATACAGACAGCAACCCCTACTTCAACTCTGCAAGTACTGGCAGTGTATAGGAAACGGATGGATACATGGATGTATGTAACCCTCATGCAAAACATGCTTTCACTCAGAGCTTCTTGCTGAAATGCAAAGGGAGTTGCTAGTATATTTTTACTCTTGGTTGGAAATTACTTGTTGTGGCTCGTAATATAGTTCAATGGGGTTTCAGTTTTTGTGTATGACAGAACTTTAAAGCTGTTCTTGTGGTTCAGACAGCTAGTGCTTTGAGCGTCATACATTTAATGACTACTATTTCAACAGCTATTCCCTAGTAAATGTCTGTCCGGGGTAGGGGATCACAATGCAGCTTTGTAATATTGGGTATCTGCCCTTCTTTTTGATGGCATCAGACGACAAGATATCATAAGAAAACGATGCTGATGATATGTTGGCTTTTTTTTGTGCCAAACAAACTCTTTCGAATTAGGGCCGTAAAGGTTCAAGTTTAGTTTCATCTGAACACAGCCTCCACAAGAATTTGGGAGGTTTTAGTCGGGCCGTGAGGTTTTGTTTTTGGAAGAAAATATTTATATCTTATAATCCTACTCCTTAGTCAAGACAAGGAAAAACAGATTATTATCACCTGTACAACACAATCAACACTTGCTTAAAGTTCCTGCAGATCCTTTAGTGTTGCTGCCAGTTTCTCAGCAGTCACCCTGACCAGTGCCGCTACTGTATTTATCCATGTGGTAAATATGTCCAGTTTCTTGTTGGCCCATATTTTCTCCTAGTACTGGTCACCACATTATGGTGTACATATAATACTTTACATGTTAGATCATTTTGATCCTTTGCCCCCTCTAGGCAAACTTCTGCTTTGGCTGCACTGTAAAAATAATCTGTTGTTTTTACTGAAAACTTTTGGCAGCTGTGGTTACGAGAATTTTTCCGTAAAAACATAAGCAAGGTAACCAGCCCACTTGTATGTTTTACAGTAAAAATGTAAACCCGTTTACAGAACCACCTGTATAGTTTACATGATAAAACTGTGGACTGCTTGTTATATTTACATCTATATTTAACAGCTATTTTCAAAAGTATTTTATTTTTTATTTTAAGTATTTTTTTAGGATTTGTTGTGGCCCTTTTTATTGAAGGCAGGCTGACAAGAGAGGGAAGATATGTGGCAAAGGACCACAGGCTGGAATTGAATCTGTGTCAGGCAAGCCAGGAGGGCTGCATGCGCTACCCCTGCGCCACCAGCGCGCCCTAATTGTTACTTTTAAATACATAAATTATGATTGGCACTGGTCATAATCATAATTTCTGTATATAAAAGTAACAATTAGGGTGCGCTGGTGGCGCAGAGGGTTGCGCTCGCATGGCCCATGCACTGAAAAAGTCACTTCTAAAGTTGGGAAATGATTAACAAAATCTATTTTCTTTTGCATAACAAACCTTACATTTTAACATGGGTGGGAACACTTTAGAGATTCACTGTTCAATATCTTTGAAGGTCCCTTTTCCTATTCTTTGTCATAGAACCTATATGTATTTTGTGTAGGGTCAAATATTTCTTTGTAACATTATAAAGCTCAAGAGATTACATGAAACACTGTGGCTGCCCGCATTAGTTGTGTTGGAAGAAAACACTCATTCAAGTGTACAAACAGGAAGCTTCAGACGGGAACAATGATGGATTTGTGGAGGGAGAAAGACAAAGATAAGAAAACGCAAGGGAGTAACTGGAAAGGAAGCACCAGATATGGGAAATAGAAGAGCTTGGTTGAGAAACAGTTGGACTTTCAGACGGGCCGTTTGAAGAGAAATGGAGCAAGAGAGAGAGGTGTGTGTTTGCGGAGATGGGGAGAAGGAAGAAGGAGGGTATAAATATTGCATTTTACGTTCTACAACTTGGCTAAAGCACATGCTTCCCCGCGCTACACCAGTACATGCAGCCCACTGACGCTGCAGGTCTGCACAACACCCATAGATGCTTAGTTTTGCTCAGCCTGTTGCGCTTATTTATGATGGAATCCCTGTTTAACCTTGGATGGAACATATGAATCAAATGGAGAAGGTGAGCAGTATTTATTGCTAAGTTTAATCCCTCCCATGGGAGCATGTTTGGACTCTAACAATTTATGTTTCTTTGCTGTTGCCTGCTCACCTAATCCATCCTGCAGAACAAGACAGCAGACAAATTTTACATAGTTTGTCATGTATGGTAATCCGGGGTCCTCAGGAGACTTTAATTGCCCTGATTCTAGTGTTATAGGAAATCACTTTTAGTAAGTAGTTTGACACAGGTTGGCTTGGGTCAATCTTTATTGGGGTGTCCATTATGCAGAGACGATCAAATCCAGCATAAAATATGCTTCCTTCTAAATTATTACACATTTTAACAGATTTTTGAGCGCATTGTACTACATAAAATCGGTCAGTAAGCACAATGGTAAACATATATAAGGAGCACCATCAATTTTTTAAAAAAATTAAGGATTTTAAGTGAGTCTTATAGTCCGGAAAATACGGTAGTTTTATTTATTTATTTATTTTCTTGTTTTCTACTTCACATTCCCTTTCTTTCATGGGTACACAAAAAGAACACGTTTTACATTTCCAACAGAGCTGCAGAATATATCTTTGTTTTAACGGACTCTGCGTCTGAGGGTTCTGGGAGGTCGCTGTCCAGTGTTGTCAGGTTTTGGCAAGAAAACATGATTGTGTCAGCCATTCTTATATTACATTTGGTTGCTTCCGGTCCACAACACCAGACGGAGGCAAACATGGATAACACCTCTATTCATTGCACATTCGACCGCTTCTTTGACATTTCCACCTGACAAAACATCTCTGACTTCAGTCAATAGGAGCTGCACTGATGAAAAGCCAAAATAAACATCTATGGATTCCAGTGTTTCTACTCCCTGATCCTTACATTCTTATAATAGGATGTTCAGAAAGAGCACTCGACAGCCCATCAGTAAATGCGCCTCGCTCAGCAGTTTTCTAAATGTGGCATAACAGATACAGCTTGATTGCAAAACTGAAAGCTGCTGGTTAGCAGAGTTAGCAGTTGGCACTGACTGAGTTTTTCTTTCTTCCTAACAAATCTCTAACGAGAACGATAGCATTGATTTCATTTCACTGTAAAAAAAACCAAAAAAATACATAAAAAATACAGTCTTTTTCATTTACGTTGTTTACCATGAGGTGATGAAAATGATTTAGTTTTTTACTGAGGTTTACCTGAGGTACATGAAACCTCATGAAGACATAAGATTTAGCAAAAAGGCTCAATAGATTCTGTTTTAGTGACATATGAATATGAGCGTATGTAGCAAACAGGTGCCACCAATCAAACCCATTGTCTGAGTGAACTTCATAAAGTGGGAACGGCGCTGTAAAAGCATTTTTTTATTGCAGTTTGCCACCCCAGAGCTTTCAACACTCTGTGTTAACTCGGCACCAAAGGGGAAAGACATTAGCAGTGACCTGAGAGAAGCAATGTATAGATGCCCATCAAACTGGAGAAGGCTATGAGGGCATTTCCAAACACTTTTGACAGACGCTGTTCTCGGTTGGACTCAATGCAATGGGTAATTGCTGCAAGTACTTAAAGTTAGCTCGTTACCCTACATGGACAAAGAGGAATTGTGTTATCAATAATATTAAAGTTGCCTGCTTTTCTATTGTCAGCTGCCCTACTCAACATCAGATCTAGCTGATCAACGTCTGTTTTTTATTAGTCGCCCACCAGAAGATCCTAAGGTTATGTTTACACCTCCGACTGTCCTGCTGCTGTCTTTGCTTGTGACTGTATCACTGGGTCACATGTGCTCAGCGGTCCTGGCCTACCTGTTTTGGTCATGGATTAAAAGTTCGATCTGTTGAGTTGATCAAAAAATCCTTGGTTGGCCAAACTAGTCTAAAGTGAAGTGAGAGGCCATCCCTCCGACAGCTAAAGCTAAAGCTAGGCCCTTGATGGGTCATGTGACAGAACAACACGTCAGCAAACCTACAAGAAAGAAAAGAATCGACCGCCTGAGCAAATCTTTGCTGAAAGGATATTAGCCCCTTTCAAATCACAGTTCAGTAATAAACACATAACCACGGACTCCTCATTACAAATCACTTTGTCTATTCTTGTCATACAAGATGAGCCGCAGAAATTAGTGGCCATGAGAGCGTTCAGATCATCTACCTGGGATTGCAGAACTCAAGAGGCATGGCTAAAAACCTGCAACATTCACAATGCGTGACAGGAGTCCAAAGGGCCAAGCGCTATATTGCAAGCCTCATACGGGCTTTTTAATCCTATCCAATGCTTTAAATACAAGCAAGGATGTTGGGCACCAACTCAACATATTACCTGCAGTGGCGGTTCTAGACTAAATTTTCTAAGGGGGCCAAGGTGGGGCCAGTGTTTTTTTCACAGGGGCACATAAAAAAATGAAATCATAAAACAGGGCAATATTTAATCGCTTAATATGAAGTGAGACACTTGTGGCTCTGATACTGCAGGTTTCAGATCCCTGATCTAGCAGATGAAAACTGTGATCCCAGCTCAATGCTGCTGAAGCTAAAAGTAAAACACCTTGATTTTTAAACCCTTGTTAGGGTGAAATTGTAAAGGTACAAAAAATAAAATTGGTCAAAGTGACAAATCAGGTGTGGTATCTTCACCAATGCATATAATCGTAAGACGTTTATTTAATGTCTTTAGTACAGGGGCCAGGACCATTTCTACAGGGGCACTGGCCCCTGTGGGCCCCTGTCTAGAGCCGCCCCTGATTACCTGTGTCCAATTCTGCTTAACTATGTATTTTACAGATCAGACATTAAAAGGTTCATGCCGTGCATCTGTTGTGTACACACCACCACAGACTCCTGCTGCCTCTGTAGCTATCTTTGCTTTTCTCTAGCATATCACTGCGCTGCACTCATTCAACAATCCTGCATTTCCTCTGACATCTCATAGTGGCTACAGGTTTCTCAATTTCTCCCTGCATAATAGATGTAATGTGGCAGAAGGTACTCTTGCTTATCTTGTTGTCTTGCCCAAAATGACATAACTTTTCGTCTGTCATCCTCCAATAGTTTTCATCTGTATTTAACTATTGTTGTAGCACCTGATCCTGGATCCTGATAGGATACTCCAACAATTTGAAAAACCTGGATTTTAACTTATGTACTGATCTGATTCTGATGATTGCTAAGAGATGTATCTTAAAACTGGAAGTCTTTTTTAGTCCCCAAGTTTGAGACTTATTAAGGTGAGGAGACTCATAAATATTCTAGACGTGGAAAGACTGTGATCCTAGTTTACTAGTAACATTCTTTAGTTTT
Source organism: Fundulus heteroclitus (assembly GCF_011125445.2). NCBI lineage: Eukaryota > Metazoa > Chordata > Actinopteri > Cyprinodontiformes > Fundulidae > Fundulus > Fundulus heteroclitus. The sequence goes on along the minus strand of NC_046376.1, from coordinate 32,326,670 downwards.
TCAGGGTACAGAGTCAAGTGTTAGAGCATTTGAATACTCACTGGTGCTCTCTTTATTTAACCACGTTATTTGAAGTATGTTCCTGGTATGTTCCTATCAAGCTATTTATTATGATTTTTTAAAAGCTATGATGATATATGTCTTTGTCATTGTTCTGGATTTTTTTTGTCCATTTAATTCATTTATTTTTATTTTTGTTTTCTCATTACTATTCATGTATTGGTCATTGTCCTCTTGTACTTTGATACAATTTAAATCGGAAAGCTTTATAAATAAAATGTACCAAAGAATATGTGTAGATCACGAAACGAAAGGATGTGGAGCAACGTGGCTTTGTGGCTAAACTACCTGAAATTGTGGCGGGGAAGTGGAAAGTCAAAAAAGTCTACATAAATATGTGTATTGATGGCAGACTAGGGTTGATGGGTCGGGTTATTTCAAAGATGCTTGACCTTAAAATGTCTTTGCTTAGTCTAATCTGGGCCAGACCTATTTTTTTCAGAGCTTCATAAAGGCAAAGACTGACAGACCTTAAAGGAGCTATAAGTAAGACTTTTACTGTAAAATCAGCCTAAATCATTCTCATTTCTCACCTGGGATAGTAGTAACATTCCCTATAAACAATCGGTCCTCTCCACCAACAACATCGTTGTCAATCTTTTCTCCTTTCAAACCTAGAGGTACGGTCCGGAACTACTTTGGTTCAGAGTGTAGCCCGTGTTTACTTCCTGGTTCCTCAGCCAATCTTATGAGATTTCCCAGGGTTCCCATTACAGCAGCATTTGGTATTTTATCTTTACAAAAGAGCAGCATCCTGCAAACATGGAAGACAGTAAGACAAGCAGACCAAAAATAGAACAAAATACAACATCCTTTACCTATCCTGTGGAAGTAAAAATTCAGTGAAGTTTCACACCGTTTAAAAACTGCAAATTAGATTGACAAGCTGTTGTACTGATCTGAGCCTTAAAGTGTCTGTATTACTTATTAGCTCCTTTAAGTAGACAAAAAACACTATCAGGCCAGCTGACAGACTTGCCTGGGCCAAGACAGGATAATCTGACACGAGACCCCATCCATGAGTTTTTCACAACTAGTAGGAAATAATGTGCGTGTATCTCCAGTTTTATTAAAATTGTCACATGTATAAATAGCGATTTTGCCACAATTTATTGAATTTGTGGCTCTCTTGGCTTTCCATATGTGCTCCAGTCTAAATTGATTTAGATTTGAGCTAACCTTTCTTTAGCACTTGAGGTGCTACAGCAGTGTTTTCAATCAATCAATCAATCAATCAATCAATCAATCAATCAATCAATCAATCAATCAATCAATCAAATTTTATTGTCAATTACAATTTGCAATGCAATCTTTTCACTTTATTCACAGTCGTTCAGCCCAGATCTTGTGTGCAGTGCAGGTAACGTCAGTCTAGATAAGTTAAGAAAACACTGCGGCCATTAACGTTTACCAAACATCACATATCACACCTGCCCTAATTATAACTACCACTAGGTGAGATCCACAACAGATCCTTAACAGAGACTGCTAGGCTTGTTATCACCTTTAAAGCACAGGACACAGGGATGAGAGAGATCTTTCTATCGTGGAAGAGGATTGGAGTTGAAGGTTGGCTGGACCTGTGTCTCAAGGTGTGTTCCTCAGGTGATGCGGTGCCGTTTCTTTATAATGAAGCGATGAAGCGACTCCCTGACCCAGAGTGGAGGGGAAGATTCTCCCAAGCTCTGCCTGTAGTGCACCTCGGATTCAGTACTTTACTGAGCAGCTTAATAAAAGTTGTGTCCGCGCCCAAACCGTTTTGTGGTGTTGTGGGGGGGGGGGGGGGGGGGGGGGGGGGTCTTACTCAATATTGCAGGGACAAATACAAAAGTCAAATAAAAAGGTTTTATGTAACTTTGATAGTTGGAGGGGACCCCAGTTCTGGGCCCCAGACAACTGACCTGTGCACACTACATTTTGGCTAAATGTGAGCAAAATGTGTACATTTTTGGCAGTTAAAGCTTTAGCTTTTGCTAAGAACACGGTCATCTGATGCGATCAAAATGTCTTGATATGCACAATCTTTAAACTGACAGTGTGTTTTCCTTTTACTGTGTCCGTCACTTCTGATGAGTGCTTGTTGGCGACACTTTCATTCCTGCCTGCCAATCGATGTCCTTGGGTTATGTGATGCCTTTTTTCTCCTTATGGTGCTTATCATATTTGCCTATCAAAGCTGACATGTCAGTCTTACCCTCTGGCTTCATGCACCCACACACACACACACACACACACACACACACACACACACACACACACACACACACACACACACTCTCGCTGGATCCTCTGCAGAACAGAACATGGTTCCCCTTGTGCTAATCTCTCCGTCCATTCCCATCTCTCCACCCTCCGCCCTGTTTAACAGCTTTGCAGCAAAGACATGTTTGATCCCTAATCCTCTGCTATTAAATCCATTTGTCATGCTGTCTTTGTCATTATCTCTGACTGATGATTGTATGTTTATGTTTATGGCCATGTATGAACATGGTTGGTTTTGGCTATAATTTGTCTGGCCCTATGAGCTCATGATGGGTTTGTGTGTGCCACAGGTTTTCTCCCCTGCATCATGCAGCTCTTAACGGGAATCTGGAGCTGGTCTCTCTGCTGTTGGAGTCGCAGGCCGCTGTCGACATCAGAGACCAGAAAGGTAAGGAAGAAACCCGCACTAAATTGTAGAAAGGCAGATATTTGGGCTTTTCTGACGTACAAAAACACCGTGTTTAACTCTAATGCACAAACACCTACAGCATTCTCTATATTTATTTGCACACCCGGTAAAGATGTGTGAAAACCTTAACATTAAATTAATATATTCAAAATTTATATTCAAGAATTCAAGATTTTCTTTACCACTTTGACTTATCTAACCATCCTTTTCTTGCACATTCTTTGCTGGTCAGTCCTGAATCTTTTCTTATGCTTCATTCTCTTCAGCTCACCCCAAATCTTTTCTATTGGATTTGGCTCTGGGGACTGTGATGCTCATAAAAGGTTGATTTTTGTGTCCAATGAGCCGTTTCTGTGTTGATTTGGGCATACAGTATGTTTTGGATCATTATATTGCTGTAACTCCCACTGATGACACAACAATTGTTGCAGTCCAGCAAGTTTTTATTTAAAGCAGTGCCGTGTAACTTTTAGCCATTAGAGGCGCTAGACCTGTAACTTCCCGGTTTAGTGCCCCTGAGGGCCACTGGCAAAAATGTACTGTCACAAAATTAATCACTCTGCCTCCATGTTTTGGAATCTGACAGCAGATCACTTTGGACCAGCAGATTGAGAAGTCATGGAGTTACTTGTAAAGACAAGGCCACATTCACCCCTTTAGATTAGTTTTGCTGTTACAAGCTTAGACTGCTGTAACCGACTACATGCTACATAGACGCGTTTTTGACAAGGGCAGCCCCCACGGGGCATTGATATGCACCAAGTGCTGTATATTGACCTGAAAAATAATTTACTATATCTCAAATTAAGCTAATATTTGCATCAAAACTTACACAGTGCTGCTTTAAGACATCCTGATATTTTTAAGAGTTCAGAATGTCACCCACTGTAACAAGGTTCCCAGGACCTTTGGGAGACAGATAGGCCCACAGCATCACATATCCTTCACCGTACGTAAGACTAGGCATGACACATGTCCACATAATCAGCCTTTGTTTCACACCAAACCTTATCTGACCAAAGTACATGGTCCCAGTAAAAATCTGGGTTTAGCAAACTCCACATGTTTATGTTTATGTTGGTGAGACAGAAATGACTTTTTTCCTTGCATCACTCCCAAACAGTGAGTAGCATTTAGCTGGTATCTAACAGTTGCTATGGGGACTTGTAGGCCATAGGCTGAAGCTCAAAATGAGGCTAGAAATAGGATTTCGCTCCACTAACCTGGGGACTACTTTTCGACAGCAGTTTTCCAATCTTAAATATGTACTCGAGCTGGGGAAAAAAGTTCTCCATGGGATTCCTGCCAGTATTTGAGAAAATGGGTGCCAAAGGTGGCAGTTTACCCAAAAAAGTGACAAATTTGGGTCTTCTACCATTTTCAAACCCTTGTAACTTTTTTATTATTCAGGCGATCGGACTCAAAATTATGATTCCTACAGACATTCATACTTACTCAGAGCTTATAAAGCGGCAATGTTCTGCCTGCTTTAAGTAAGGAGTTATTCTAAATGAAAAAATACACTTTTTAACATTTTCACAATTGCCCATAATATATCTTTATTGCACATGAAAACTGCAATTCTTTGAATTTTCAATTGAAAAACTCTAATAGCAAGATCTCCTTTTGTGTCTGGTTAACTAATAACTATGAAAAGTGGTGTGAATTTTATCACCTTGCACAGTGATTCCCAACCTGGGGTCCGCGCCCCCTTAGGGGGGGCGCCAGAGCTTTCTCTGCTTTGAGGTGATGAAAATTATGGTTAAAAAAAAGAAAAGAAAATTATGGTTGTGATCATAATTAAAAAATCTGCACACCCAAATTGATTTTACAATATTTATAAATTGTATTAAATATTTTGGTCCAAGGTTGAATAATTTTTGGTTCATGCGTGTCAGTGCAACATCCGGGTCCCGCGGATAGGCAAAAACAGTACTGTTCTTGTCTACTACATGACAAAACGGGTGATTTAGAGCGTACTTTTAGTTCTTTTATTTTTGGAATCTAAGCAATGCCTACGACTTGTTGTGCTCCCGGTTGCACAGAGAGGCATTCCAAATCGTTGGATGTACGTTTCTGTCGTTTACCGAAGGAGGAAGGACGAAGAAAGAAATGGATATTTTCAATGAAAAGAGCGCAGGCAGACACTCCCAATGGACTGGGGGAGCCATCATACCACGACAGAATTTGCAGTCTACACTTCATCTCCGGTAAATACAACTTAATTCTGCTCTAGTCATTGTTCTACTTAAATAGCGGCGGAGGGGAGGTGGCGATCGATACACGGGGCCGGGAGAAGCGGAGTCGATGCGCAGCAGCCGCTGTCTGGAGCAGCAGACAGCGGCTCCATTACGCCCCCTGTTCACGCGCGCTAGTACGTCTGTGTTTACGTTGCAATGTCGCCCACACACCCACCCATTTTAACAAGACAAAAACACCAAAATAATCCTTTGTATATGTCGCGGTACGGAACCCTTGGCCAGCATTTCACAGACTCGCTCCGTCCCTTCAGGCTTTTGCTGTGTGGATCTGGCTATCTGATACCATCAACCATCAACTTACTCTTAAAACCATCTTGTGATACGTTATCTAAAAAAGAAAACATACGTGGAGAACTCGTCAGCGACACACTATCAACTGTAGTTAAAGTTGTAAACTTCATCAAAGCTCGCCCTTCTAACAAAAGACTTTTTGCCCAGCTGTGCGAGGACAAAGCGCATCAAACACTGCTGCTACACACCGAGGTGAGGTGGTTGTCGCGTGGACTCGTGCTTGTGCGTTTTATTGAGCTACAAGAAAAAATAAAAGAATTCATCCAAGATCACAATCGGCCACTCTTTGAACAACTGACTGACGCGTTTTGGATCAAAGCGGCTTATCTGGCAGACACATTCACTTTGTTCAACGAAACAAACAAGCGGATGCAGGGGCCAGAATCGAACATCATGCTTTGCAAAAACGCCCTGGACGCTTTTGTGCGCAAACTGGAATACAGAGTCACTAAAATGTCAAAGGGGGACTTGCAGCATTTCCCGCTGCTGCTGAAACAGTCTGGTGGCGCCGTGCGTGCGTCTTTGCGCACGGAGTTTACGCGGCACATGAACCTTCTCCACGATTAGATTCAGAGCCGCTTTGCCGACATGGACCAGTATTTATCCAGAGAATCGTGGGTGTTGGAACCCTACGTTTCCACCCTGAAGGACATAGAATACATCGGCTGTGAAGATGAGCTTTGTGACCTTCAAGCTGATTCCGTGTCCAAAAGATATTTCCAGGAAAACGGATTTAAAAAGTTCTGGATTGCCAAAGGACACGCTGTCGCTCCCACACTGGCCAAACACGCAACAACCAGGGTTATTCTCCCATTTAGCACTACATGCCTGTCTGAAGCAGCTTTCAGCGCGCTATTAACAATAAAAACTAAAGTCAGAAACAGACTCGATGTTCACTAGGACTTTAGACTGGCTATCACAACAATCAAACCTGACATCGCTTCCCTGGTCAAAAATATGCAAGCTCAAGGTACCCATTAGTAACTGAACAAATAAGAAGTAAAAAAAGTTGTAAGTTTAGTACTGGTTTCTGAAACTGTTGTATAATTTTATTTTTTAAGCCAGTAGTTGAGTGTGTATAATCACATGGGACTGTTTTTTTTTTTTTTTTAGTTTATACTTTATACATGTTTGTAAATTAGAACTGGAAAATATATTGAAAATGTGGACATGCTCATGAAAGTTAAGCTTAGGTTTGAAGTTTATATGTTAGCTCTCTTTTTTGGAGTTTGTAGTATAACAAAAATAATAAGAACAAAATGATATAGCTGCCATTTATTCTTTATTTTTCAAATAAATAAATGTTCATTACAAATCACTTTAATCTTTTGATACGTTTGTGCAGGCCTGTGTAAGGCTTGGGGGGGCTTGTCTTGTCTTGGACTTCAGCAGGGGGGGCTTTAAGAAATAAAGGTTGGGAACCACTGACCTAGCAGACCAGTTACAATATTGGAAGCAACATTTTACACAGCTAAAATTTGAACAGTGAAAACTAGGCACGAAGACATTTCTGTTTTTAAACAATGACTTTTGTTGGACCCAGCAAGAGATGTTAAACTTTTTAGGATCACTTCAGGTTGTTACGACTTCAGAATTACAATAGAAAATAGTGTGATGGGTGGTACCCTTCCCTGATGATGTTTCCTCTCCAAAATCTACATTGTCCCACACTAGAACAGTAAAGTTATTACTGGCAAACCCTTGTGGGAGATCCAAACCTCTGGACAACTGAAGCTGAGCAAGACTTGTCTCAAAACCTACAACAGATTCCCAAGATACACAGTGACCAAGTTTACTCACCATATGTACAACCTGAAATGACCCTGTCAAGTGGTGCAGAGTTAAACCAAGTGTTAGAGATTTTGGGGTTTGATTTCTACCTTTTGAGGATAAATGAATAATATCTTGGCAGATTGACAGTAAACGAAGATCAACCTCCTCCGATACATTAACCATGTTAGATAATGTCAATTCATCACTTACACCTATGCACCAAGCAAGCAAATTATACAGTTCAATTGGCACAATCTTTCTAGCTGATAAATATTTAGATCCTCAGATGTAGGAGGCCAATTGGCACTCATTTTAGGGGCACTCTTAACTGCTTGTTTAAGAATTATACCTGCACTATAAATGGTTCTGGTATGGTCTCGTTGTGCTGCATATGTATGACCTTGCTGAACTGTCTCTCCACCACTCGACAAAGTCTCTTGCGATCCTGATGACTCAGTTTCAGTTGATGAACCCTTGTTGAGAAGTCCTGTAGCTTCTGTAAAAACCATTTCACTCAGGTTTTTCCTCAGAGGCTTGTAGAAATTTAGTTGGGGAAAGTCTTGCCTCAGTCTTTTCTTCAGAAGATCTGATCTGTGAAAAAGTTACAAGGAATAATAAATATATGCTGATGTGAATAATATCAAAATCTATTAATGAATCATAATTCTATTAATGAATCATAATTACCTGTAACTTCCATGACCATGGTGTTCTCGTATCATTTTCTGGAACAGGGAAGAGAGCTTTTTCATCCTGAAGATTTCCTGTTTTTTAATCAACTGTGCCCGAATTATTTTGTCACAAAATTCTGTGTACAGTGGCATACTCCCAGGCTTTTGGCATCCTCTGTGAAACAATGCAAAATACAGATTAGTTAAAATGCTTACTCAATCTTAAAATTAACAATGACAGAATATCTCATTCAATAAAATTTTATGGTTAAAATGTTTTATGTAAAACTGCATCCAAATGTTTATTCTACATTATTTACTACAATATAATTTCTCTATAAACTGGGCTTCATTTGTAAGAATAATCAACTTTCAAAAACGTTTAACCCCAGAATGTAACCCTACCATCAATATAAGGTTCACTCTCAAGTGTTTGTATTTCACATATATTCTACTTGAATTATCTGAAATTCACCTTTCATCACTTGTTGTAGCCACCAGAAATCTTGTACATTCTTTGTAGCACCGTTTGTGGTACCGCACTTCAATTGCGACACAATCTTTTCCACGTACATCCTTGAGGATGGATTCGTCCATTTTCAGTTCAGCTGCTTTAACCAAACTCCCTAGCAAAGATAGAGTTAAAAAAGTTCAATCATAAACCAGCTGCCAACAAATAATATAAAATACATTTTCTCTGTTTTATGAGACTGAACTGGTAGTTGGGTGACAAATTTAAAATCTAACCATTATTTGACAAATGAATGAATTGCCTATCATCACTTCAAGTTCATAATAATGCCTTTTATTATTATTGAGGCCCTACACATAGCCTTCATACGCCTTTTTCATAATGATATGAGCAGGCTTGGGCTGGCACCAATTACACATGCATTTTTTTTTTATTACTTTTGCTTTTGGTTATAAGCCACAAACAAAGATGCAGTCTGCAAATGATCTACTCACCAGCATTTATAGTTTCTGCTTGGACCAATTTATCTTTCTTTGTCATGTGTCCTTCTTTCACAAAGCGGTCAAGCCTCTTGCAAATTATACAGATAGCAGGAAGTACATTGCCAGACCTCGATGATTTAGTCGTGGATATCAACCGTTTTGGCGATGGTGGCCGGCTAGTCGTGGACGTGGTTGTGGAAGATTCGTAATCAGAATCAGAACCATTGTTGTCACCACCAGATGCTCCCCGTTTTTCTGCTAGTTTTTCAGCACTGGCAATTCGTTTCTTATGGATGAAACGTCTATAACAAGTTGGATGAAAACCAAGTTTGTGTACCTCCAAGAAGCCAGGAAGAGTTTCGTCTGGACAAGCCAGGGTTGACGTGGAATCATCATCATTGTTATTTTTGGCGAACTCGTCATCCTGTACACATACAACCTCCGCCAACGTGCGGTCGATTCTGTCAATTTCTAGCCACTTACGGGCACATACAACCAGCTTCTTCCAACGAACAACTGTTAGTGGCTGTGTCCGTTCTTTGTCCACCGATGATATGTGTGTGTGATGCATGTATAATCCTCATTTTTCTGGCGTTTTTTGTCTGACCCAACGGGAATACGCCGCTCCACGGGAGAGGCCATGTTTGTTGTTGTTGTTTTCTTTCCGCTCGAAGTGCGAGAGCGTACCTGAATGACGCGCTCTGATTGGCTAACGGCTAGGCGGCTTGATTCGAGTGTAGATTAGCGGTGTGATTACGGTGTGATTAGGCTACCGATATAGTTACACTTTTAAGTAATTACTGTAAAAATACTGGCGCAAAGCGATTGGAGAACTTTTGGTTATGGGCTCAAAATTCACTTAGGATTTTATTGTAGGTGTCATTTAGTAGTCCCTAAATAGGTGGAGCGAACCTGAACGATACAGGCTTCAGCCTATGGCCTATTGGTGACCTCAAGATGCCACTCTTTATTGCAACTCCCCAACAGTGGCCTTTGGAGATGTTTCACCTGTCCTTCCCATCGTGCTCACTGTGTGTGGTTACAAGATTAGAATGTGTGTATTGTTTCTAACATTTAGTATATGTGCATAAATTCAAAGTTGGGTTTTTCAAAAAGATTTGGTGTAATATTTTGCGACTGCCATAAAAGTTCTATTCATTTTAAGGGTTTTCACAAACTTTTTAGCGTTGCCAGTGAATGTGGCCGCCGCCGCACAGAGCTCATGCGACATGACTTAGCTTGCAAACGGCTGTTTTTGGTGCAGGAATGCGGCCGCTGCACTATGCCGCCTGGCTGGGGAAGGCTGAGCCCATGAAGATGCTGCTGAAGGCAGGTTCATCTGTCAACGGCCAATCAGACGAAGGCCAGATACCTCTGCACCTGTCAGCGCAACACGGCCACTATGATGTGGTGAGTCACACCGCCAAACAACCTAAGTACCTGAAGAAAACTTTTTGTGACTGCTAGTCTGTCTCTCAAGCTAAGCTGGAAATGCTCTATATTTTATTTAGGTGGAATCCTGTTTGAATAACTGACACACCTCTGTGATAAAATGCAATCTGCTGTTTAGTAGCTGTTTACAACTTTTAAGCTCCCTCAGGATTTAATTTCACAACAGGTGTTAGCTAACTTACTTAGCACAACACAGGGAACATAAAAGCTAGCTTCGAGTCTTCTTCACTCGTTGTAACACTTTTGTTGCTAGCGCATGTTAGCGATAAATAAGCCATCCAGCACTTGTGAACTTTAAAAAAATTAGGAGTGTTGACCGTCCTGCTGGTGACTCACGCCTCAAACTAGTCCAGCTAGAAATTACATGGTTCTGATCTTTAGCCAACTCGCTGCAGAAATAGAGAACTGATAATGTCTCAATGTATCTGCCAAAAGTATTCAACTTTTTTTCAATTTTTTCAAGTAACAACCACAAACTTGATAGCTTTCCACTATGGTTCTGCTCTTGCTTTTCTTCCAAAAAGGCCAAATTGGTGGAGCTCATGACTAACGGTTGCTCTTTAGAGAGGTTCTCCTAACTGAGCTGTCTCTACAACTCCTCCAGAGTTCCCATTGGCCCCCTAGGTGTTTTTCTGATTAATCCTCTCCTTGCCTGACTTGGCAGTACAGATGGACAACCATGTCTTGGCAGGTTATCAGTTGAGCCATACTTCTTCCAATTTCAGAACTGTCTACTGTGAGGTTTCTAAAGCCTAGGATATTATTTTCAAACCTAACCCTGCTCTAAACTTCTTCATAGCTTTATCCGTGCGGTGTTCCTTGGACCATAATGTGGTTTGTTCCATTAAGAGCTCTGAGAAACTTCTGAGGCCTTAAGATAAGAGATAAGAAGAAATTACACACAATGTACACACAATTTTAGTCATAAAAAACAAGCTAATCTAAAGTTAACAGAAGACATGAATTTACATCCATCCATCGTCTAACACACTTATCCCTATTGGGGTCATGAGGGGTGCTGGTGCCTATCTCCAGCGTCCACTGGGCGAGAGGCGGGGTACACCCTGGACAGGTCGCCAGTCTATCACAGGGCAACACAGAGACAGACAGGACAAACAACCATTCACGCACAAGGAGAATTTAGACAGGCCAATTATCATAACAGTCATGTTTTTGGACTGTGGGAGGAAGCCAGAGAACCCGGAGAGAACCCATGCATGCACAGGGAGAACTTGAATAGGACTTGAACCCAGGACCTGCATGGCAACAGCGCTACCCATTGTGCCACTGTGCAGCCTAACATGAATTACATTAAGATGAAATTACACCCACTCTATTTCAGGCAACACTGAAGGCCCATTTACTCTGGTTTTTATTGAGGTCACAGTCAGGAGGCTGGACTTTCCTTTCCCTTCAGAGTAATGCATGGCTGTATGGCGGTCTCCTGTAAAACCCCAATAAAAATTAATTCATGTTTGTCGGTGTAACACGACAGCGTGGGAAATGGTTCGGGGGCGGGGAGTAGGTTTTGGGGGGGATAAAGACACTCTGACAGAAAGCACATGGCTTATTTTACAAAAAAAGGACTTACATAGACACTCAAACTTCCACTTTCCACTTTCTGTTGTTTGGGAGACAAATCTGTGTCGGTTTGCATCTTCCGTGATTTCTTTCTGAATTGCTCATTTGTGTATTTTGGTTGATTCTTGACTCCAGTCTGAGATGCTGCTGCAGCACCAGTCGAACCCATGCATCGTGGATAATGCAGGGAAAACACCTCTGGACCTGGCCTGTGAATTTGGCAGGGTCGGGGTAAGGACCGGTTTGAATCTGTCTAAAATTATGTATTGTGTGGGGAGGATCAGATGTTTTGCTAACTGATGACGTCTATGTCATCTATGTCTATGTGTGTGTAGGTGGTCCAGTTGTTGCTTTCTAGTAATATGTGCGCTGCTTTGTTGGAACCTAAAAAAGGAGACACAGCAGACCCCAATGGGACGTCTCCGCTCCACCTGGCTGCCAAAAATGGGCATATAGACATAATCAGGTAAGCATTCATCTCTTCAGGGTTCCCACCCATGACATGCATAGAGTATGACTATTTTCTGGCTCTGGATAAGTATGGGGGGTCAGAGTGTCATTCTTTCCTTCCCTGTGTCTTGTTTTACAAGTCCATCCTTCCTTCCTGCTTTCCCTCCTTTCTATTTAATTTCCTTCCTTCCTTCCTGCTTTCCCTCCTTTCTATTTCACTTCCTTCCTTCCTTCCTTCCTTCCTGCTTTCCCTCCTTTCTATTTCACTTCCTTCCTTCCCTCCTTTCTATTTCACTTCCTTCCTTCCTTCCTTCCTTCCTTCCTTCCTTCCTTCCTTCCTTCCTTCCTTCCTTCCTTCCTTCCTTCCTTCCTTCTATTTCCCTTCCTTCCTTCCTTCCTTCTTTCCTTCCTTCCTTCCTTCCTTCCTTCCTTCCTTCCTTCCTTTTTGTGTCTTTTTCTAATTCCTTCGTTCTTTTCCTTCCTTACATCCTGTACCCTATCCTTTCATACTAGGAATGACCCTTGTGTCCTTTCTTCTTAATGTTTGTCCCTTGTTTCCTTTGTCCTTCCTTGCGTCCTTATTTCCTTCTTCTCCCCTGTCCCCTTCTGTCCTTCCTTCTGTGGATGTTCCTCCCTCCATGTGTCCTTCCTTCCTGTCTGTCAGTCAGTGTCTGGTTTATGCAGATTCCCCACATCCACATATCAAGCCTACCTAGTATAGAAGTGTCTGCTGTAAATAGATGAGGGATTTTTGTGTGTTTTATATTTTAAAATGGTTTAAATGAACTGAGAAGTAAGACTTGAATGTTTACATGGAAAAATGTGCAGGAACCCAGTCTCACACTCACACTTGTCTAAATGTCTTCTTGAGATATCGTGGCTAAAAATACTCAAACACATGGATGTTTTTGCAGATCCACACTGTGCTCCTTCTTGTCTTAGTAAAATCGTTCTATGATCATTTCATCGTGGTCTAAGCCAACTTTTGTCTATGCTTTCGCAAAACTCAATCATGTCTACTGGGAGTTTTTACTTTGGGTTGAAAACTCCCAGTAAAATGGTTGGCAGCTGCAGATAAACCCACACCATAAACCTCCGTCGTTCTCAGCTGCAGTGAAAGATGACAGAGGACAGGGGAGAGAAAACCGGGTCGTGGAAAAATGCATCTGGAGAAGATAGTAAGGAGAAGAAGCAGGGAGGAGATTGAAGCCTGCTGTAGCTGATAGAGCAGAACGTGCCTCTCCAGAAGTGACACTGATGAATGATGCTCAGTAGCTGTGCCTAACAATCTGGAACAGACACACTTATTAAATGAAAAAAATAATTACATGTCTTTTCATTCCTCAACGGTTTTAATTTTCCTGGATTAACTTTTCTTAATTGTCTAAACATATTTAATATTGTCATCTGAAGAGTTTGGAATAAACTGAAATATAAACCCTCCATATATACTGTGTGATGTACAGTCCATAGTAAAAATAGTCATATTTTGTTTACTTTATAGCCACAAACATCAAAGTTTTTTTATTGGTACATTTAGTCAAAAGCAATCCGTGTATTGGCTTGCGTGGATCGCAACAAAGGTGCAAGAAAGAGCTCTGGTCAAATGAGACCAAGACTCAGCTTTTTGACTATCTGCAACCAGTGGCAGCTCCTGACAAATTTCTCAGGGAGGCAAATGTTATGAGGAATGCCAAGATGTGGACCAAGATGTGGACCAAGATGTGGACCAAAATGTGAACATTTTGGTCAAAGCAAACAAAGTGAACATTTTGGTCCACATTTTGGACAAAGAAGACAGATGGTTTGAAAGGGGTGTGAAGGAAGCCATCTACGTCAAGAGAGAAAGACCAACCTTAAACAGAGGAGGAGGCCATAGGTTCCAACTCTCAAAAACTTACAACACAGCTATAGGATTAATTCCGGCCAATCATCACCTTAACTCTCACCATCATATGGGTGATCAAAACATTGTTCCTTTAAGCCAAGCCAATAACGACCCTAACGACTCCTCGTTACAGAGGAGTGGACCAGTTTCGGTTAAATCTGCTGACTTAATGGCTTTAACGACCGCCCATTACTAAGGAGTGGACCTGTTTCGATTAATTTGCATGTTATCTAAGCCATTGCAGGCTTTTGTTTGGCAATGTAATAAAGCTTTTTACTCCACATTACTCCAGACTTTTTGAATTGAGAAAGCTTCCGGGAGAGGAAGCGAAACATCTTCAACTACGGAAAACAAGTCCAGTTGCTTTGTTTTTTACTTCTTTTTTTTTTTTTTTTGGAACAGCCACTAGATGGCAACAGACACATGAATTGTACATACTGTGAGGAACCTAAAACCGCTTAATGTAAGTGACTTTAAGATTGGCCACTTAAACAGGTTGCAGGAGCAGGTGTGTTTAAAGCTGCATTGTCTAAGTGCATTTTATTTTTTACATTAAATGTGTCAGAGAGGAAACATCAGACAGAGGCAGACCGGCAGTTTCCTTTTGGTTTCTGTTCCTGTGCCAGCTGTGTCCAGACTCTGCCGTCACATTGTGTGTAATGAACAGCGATTAAAGTTAAAGACTCCCAGCCAGAATGCAAACGAGCAGAGAGAACAAACTTGGTTGGGTGCATATTTTATTCTGTATCATCTCCTGCAGCCTCGCGACAGAACAAGACTGATGATCTGCAGGGTTGCTGACCACATTTATTGGCACCCCTAGCTAAATCATCAAGAAACCCTTCAAACAACTGTGTTTTCTACTGCAAGTGCTCTCATACTGAAAACACCAAACTTTTCATTTAAGTACATTTGCTCAGTTGAAGAAAAGTCAAGAGTAAGGAATTACTCTTTCGTTTAAAGTTCCCCCATATTTTAAGGCTAATGATACCATGAACTCTAGCATTGTTTCCAGAGCTTTGGTAAGACGGAACAGGCCCACAGCATCACAGGTCCTACACCATACTTAACATTGGCCATGGGGGTTAGTTTACACACATCTGTGCTGTTTTTCACATTAAATCCACCAGTAGTGTTTGTTACCGAAAGGTTCCCTCTTAGTCTCATATAGATCCAGTGGTTGGGATCTAATATGGTTACATTTATCTCAAAGGGACAGTTACCAAAAATTGTGCCACTGGTGATATTGTAAAAAAATAGAAAGATATAATAATGAATTCTTTACATGGCATTTTCCCCCCACTTAATATATGTATTCAATAACAGCTACATATTTTCTCTGTGCAATTAAGGAACAGTTAATTTAATGTGTTCTTGCAGATTTTATCTAGAGTGCCGTCTCATTTTCACTTCTCTCTAGATTAGTTCTTCCAGTCAAACCAATAGATGGGAGCCCAGACATGGCATGTCTTAAACCTTTTTGTAGCGTACTACTTTGGTACAAGACAAAATAGACCACACAGACTCTTTCTCACAGCCTTCAGAGTGAATGACCTCAGTTACTTTTTTGGACATGTTTTCCATTCCTCTTTTCGTTGAAGCGGCCATCCGACTTTCTCTCCCTTTCTCTCCCTTGTCTGTGTTTGTTTGCCCTCTGCTCCTGCTCTCAGACTGCTGATCCAGGCCGGCATTGACATCAACAGGCAGACCAAAGCGGGCACTGCCCTGCATGAAGCAGCCCTGTGTGGAAAGACTGAGGTAGTGAGACTCCTGCTGGAGGTAAGTGGAACTACACTGGAAATCCTTGGCGCACTAAAAACTGGGACAGGCCTGTCACATTGGCTTCAGCATGTTTGGCCCCGAGGAATACAGCGTATTTATCAAAACATTATTCTGTACCCCACGCAAAACGCCAAACAAAGTATTCCTTTGAGAATGCAAGTGGAGATTTTAAATGATGTCAGTTTGCGAAAAGTAAAATAAGGTTTGAAAGAGAGATGGGCAAATGCTTGCATTCTTAGAGTATATCCCCTTTCCAATTTTTTTTACCATAAAAATATATACATCCTACACAAAGAAACCTGAGCACTTTTTAGATGGATTCAAATAAAGATGTATATTGTTATGTCTTATATTTTTTATCGTGATTAAGATTTTAGACTCAAAATCGTATTAGTTTACCTGACTGACGTTTAAATCACAGACCTAAGCATTGCCATGCACCTCTAGACGTCTCAGCAAGGCGAAAATGAATGAATGAATAACTTATCCACCAGAATATTCAATTTAACACATACAAACCTGCTGTTGTGCAAATGGAATAGACAACAGGTGGACAAGGAGGATGATTTCATTTATCAAGGGCAATAGCTCTCCAAGCCACCGTTAGCCGCAGTGAAGCGTCTCCAAAGACGAACAGCTGTTCACAGTCGCCCAGCATCATCTCAGAGGGACTTACATCCAGGTTTTGGCTGTGCCAATCCAAAACATTTCAGATTCCATTGCCATTCAAATGTTGACTTGCTTGTGTGCTTTGGACCAGTGCCTTCAGCTTAAGGCCACAAACTGTCGGCTGAGGACTCTCCTGCAGGATCAGCTGCTGGAGAGCAGAATTCACGGATCCATCAATGAGGGAATTCATCCAGGTCCTCTTTGTTGTTGTTGTTTTTGTAGCTAATAGAAGACGACCTTCATATTTTCTGGTCAGCAGTGTTTTTCCCCTTGAAATTCTCAGACGGAAGCCCTGTCTCTGTCTCACTGTCGAATCATAAACACTGGTCTTAAATTAGGCGGGCGAGGCCTGCAGTGCTTTCCATGTTGTTCTGGGTTCCTTTGTGTGACTCCTGGATCAGTCTGCAGTGCCCTAAATAACAAACCTCTTGGCTTTTATTTCCCAGATTAGGCAGATTTAAGGATGCATGATTCAAAAAGATGTGTATTTTTGTAAATACGGCGTTTTTAAACCAGAAGCTAAGATGCCAGATATCTTTTTGATAGAGCTTTTCCAGAGACACCTTTTACATAAGTGTGTTAATTCTGCTGTTTCATCTCCAACAAGGGAGGATGGAGCACATTCTGTAGCTTTCAGGAAGATGTTTTTGGAAAAGATTAACTAACTAATGACACATTAACACCTAATCTAATGTGCTATTAACCAGTTTAATCAACAGAAAATTCGCTAGATTCTGGGATGCACAGAGCTTTTGAAATATTCAGACCTGTTCATACCTTAGTTTGCTCTCAACTTTATTTAGGGATATCCGAGTAAAGCGAGCGGAACACTGATGCAGATTACACTTTTCAGATATTTGTTTGTAAAAAAAAAAAATCCTTTCACTTCAAGATGATACTTAAGTTTGCGTTTGTCCGGCACATGAAATCACAATGAAATGCAAGAAGGTTTTGTGGTTTTAACGTGATGAAATGTGGGGAAAGTTTCCTCTTTTCCATGGAGATGTATGGCATTAATGTTTTTGCCTGTTTATGAAAGGATGTGGGAAGAAACCCCGCAGCTTCATGTGATACAAGTGAGTCACATTACTGCGCTAAACAGCGGGAGCGACACAAACGGCCTTCTTGTGAGGGTGACAACAAATGCCCCAAGGTTTAACGAAAAACAGAGGGAGCAATATGTCTCGATGGCTGCAGCTCCTCCAGCTTCACGAACTAACGCTGACTGTGAGAGGCTGGGAGACTTTACCCTGAAGCACTTGAGGACTGGATTCATCTTTGTTCATTTAGCGCCTGTGTGATGCCACAGACCCAAAGAAGATATTGCTCAGCTGTCCCAGCTGAAAGTTAAGAGCCAGAGGGGAATCTGCTTATGTTCTATTGATGTCATGATGCTGAACCGCTCCTCTCTGAGGTGCATGCAGGCAGTTTGGATTATGAGTCTAAAGCACAGGAGACATTATGTTTCAGTTTTTAACTACTATAGAGCGTTGCAAGGCAATTTATACCCTCTGAGTCTATTCTATGTTATACAACAGCTACAAGCATCTATGTGTTTTATCAGGATTTTATATGATCAACACAAGTGGATGAAAAATCCACTTGAAGTGTGTGCATTTATACTCATGTCACTTTACTCTGATACCCTCAAATAAAACCAAGCGTAACCAGTTGCCTTCAAAGGTAATCCAATTTAAGAAGTAAAGTTCAAATGTGCATAATTTAATTTCAGTATCCATACATTCAGGATGGAGCTTAATACAGGGCAATGCTGGAAGAAAAAAATGTGTAAATGTTGCAAAAGACTGGGGCAGATCTTCACCTTCACACAGCCTGTGGAAGGGTTTAGATCAGAGAATATCCTTAATCGGGAATGTTCCAGTAAGAGTTCTGACCAAACTCAAAATGGCAATTTGTGGCAAAGACTTGAAAACTACGCTTGAGAAGTTTTGCAAGAAAGAATCAGCAAAAATGTCACTTTCTGGATATGCAAAGCTGAGGGATGCAGGGGGTCGGAAAACAAAAACACTTAGAAAAAAAATGTTGAAAGCCATTTTAAAGGTCTGCAAAATGAAAGTGACTTATTTCTTTCGTAAATAAAAAAAAAAGTCCTGAAAGACCCTTTACTCTCTCCTACAGAGCGGTATCAACGCAGCTGTCAGAAACACCTACAGCCAGACGGCGCTTGACATCGTCTACCAGTTCACAGCAACGCAAGCCAGCAGGGAGATAAAGCAACTGCTGAGGGGTGAGATGGACGGATGGATGGATTTAAAGGATGGAATAGATGGAATAAACCGTAATTATGCCAAAATAAAACAGCTAAAAAGCTCATATATTTCTCAAACTGTTCATCAAATGATGATGTTTCCATAAAGCGTGGAACTCCTGACAAGGCGGAAGTAAGACAGGAAGTACTGAGTAGCTCTCATTGTTTGTCTTACGCAGATGCATCGGCGGCCCTGCAGGTTAGAGCTCTGAAGGATTACTGCAACAACTACGACCTGACCAGTCTCAACATCAAAGCTGGAGACGTCATCACGGTAACCATTCCTCTGATCGGCCGCACAACGGCCCAAAGCAATTATGCCAGCACACTATGAGAATATTGGTGCTGAAGGATGAGGATCAGGACTCATTTCAATCACTTCCTAATTGGGCTGTCAAACAAAAATCCATTCAAACTAATGCTGCTTATGTAAAACATCATCTTATTTGTGTTAATATTGATGCTTTCCAGTTCCTAAAGTTTTGTCCCCCACTGTATTATTTAAAAGCACTTTGAGGTAATCATTTTAGTCATGCATTGAAAGAATATAGCTTTTTTTTTTTATTTACTGCCATACTTCTTTTATTAACAGAATCCTAAACAGTTTGAGTTTTAAAATTTCAGCCAACATCCTCTTACATGTTTGTAGTTATATTTAACCAGTCGGTTTTATGCAGACCACATTCCCCCAGTCCTTCAGGGGAGCTCCAGGTTTTAGTCTACTATAACAAAACTTTAAGACCAGGACATTTGTCCACGCTGTTTTTGTTGCGATCAGCAAACTTTAGCATAATTCTGTCTGAATACCTGATAACTCTTCTTGTTAGAAATAACTGTTGGGACTCACAGTATGCGTCTTATTTGGCTTGATCAACACATTTTCAATAAAGCTGAGGTCAAAGCCTTTCCAGAAGGCTTTGACCTCAGCCTGCTTTATCCGCTCCAGAAGGAGTTTTGATGTTTGGTTGGGATCGGCGTTCTCTTGAATCATCCAGCTTTGACAGAAATCTGATTATCTGACCAGGATTTTGGTGCAGACGAAAGAAAGGAGGGTTAAATGTTCAAGAGTAATCCAGGAAGGCCAAATCCTTTCATAATCTGGAAGATGCTTGAACAACAGTGTCACTGTCCAATTTGAAGCTACAGATGCAGCAAAGGAGAGTCGCCTGCTCCAAAATCAACACCTGCAAGTTGAAATGTGCCGAGAAAGGTTTTATGGTGGAAAGATTTGCTCTTTGGGCCACTGTGACGAGAGAAATGTTTGGAAGGTAAAGCTTTATGTCTCACGGGCACCGTACCTATTAAAGGATGGTGGTGGTAGAATCAAGCTAAGAGTCAGCTTTGCATAGCTTCACATTCCTTAGTTCATGTGAAATCAACTTCTAGAGAGCTAGAATTGGGACAGAACTTCGGGATAACAAGGATTTCAGGATTTAACAATCAGGATTTAACAAGAAGATTAAATCAGGCTGCGTCAGAATAGCGATCAGGTAAATAAACAAAGTTTTGTCTTATTCACTTTGTCTTATTCCAAAGTGAATAAGACATTCACGGCAGTACTGAGAGCAGGGCAGCCTTGGACCAGCACTGGATCTTCACTGTTTTGGTCCTAGTATTTTAAGGCTGAAACCGAGAGCTTGAATGGTGACATTAAAGATGGCGACTTTACTCGACGTAAACCTAAAGTGTCTGTGCTTTCTCCGTAATCTGGATCACAGTGACAGCAAAAAGGCTTAAATCGGAGCCAACTGGACATTCGTTCAGTTTATCATTCAGTTTTTCTGAACTTGGGCTGAAGTGTTAGCTGGCAGACGTGACAAAGACTCCTGGATAGGTGTCGAAACCCAGAAAAGCTGAACGAAAGTCCAGTTGGCTCTCATTTAAGCCTGCTTTGCCATAAACCTGAAATCTGTCTCAGCTGGAACATTTGCCACTTCTCACATCCCGTTTTGTTGCAATTATTAATAAACATGAGCACATTAATAGCGTCAGCATCTTCTGTTTACTACAAGCATGTTTTACAGGAGCATGTGCTCGCTTGTTGCCATCCCTCATGAATATTAATGTGAAATAAATTAGCCTTTGGCTGCTTATTCCAGTTGTAACGAAGCCAGGCTGTACTTGGGAGTCTTTCCTCAGGGTCTGAAGGAACAATTAGGCTTCAGTGCTGGCTGCCTCCAGGGATGGTAAACAGCTCCGAGGGCAGATTAGGCTGTTCTGTTCGCCTGAAAGACAGTTTTCACTGTAAAAGCCCAAAAACGACTCCATTAGACGTGTCTTTGCGTTTGTCTAAGTTTGCCAGATCAAATAGCCTTCTTGTTTAACATTTACTGTTGTCAGGTGTTGGAGCAACATCCTGACGGACGCTGGAAAGGCTGTATCCATGACAACCGAACAGGAAATGATCGAGTCGGGTACTTCCCATCCACTCTGGTGGAGGTCATCAGCAAGCGCACAGGTGTGTGTATGCGTGCGTGCGTGTGTGTGTGTGTGTGTGTGGGTGTGTGTGTGTGTGTGAAAGGGTACTTTTCAGTTTGTTGGAGTGTTTTGAAGAAAAAAAAAGAGAAGTCACACATCAGCCACATTACACGCCTGGCCTAAAAGCAGACATAGGTTTACTGCTTTCTGTCCAAAGAGCGTGAATCTGGATCATTTATGCACGGTGAGTCTTACTTGGATGACAATGAGGTTGAGAATGTGAAACATTTCCTGTCCTTTACCTCAAAGCACCTCAGAGGTTTACCAGTCCCTAAACAGCGTTTTTTTTATTCTTATTCTTCTTCTAAATTCTTCTGACTATACTGTATTTATATTGTTGACCCCCCTGGTAAAATAAGTGATTGTTTTAATTGCAGCACCAAAATCTCACACTGAGCCTCTTTCTGCAGATAGCAGGGTCTCCTGTAACATTATGCAGAGCAGGACTATACAGAGAGAGGTTTCTGTGACCACGCCTTTTGGCAGCTTCTCATCTAGATGCTCCTGACCTCTTGGTCCTTTCTTATGCTCTCTGCTCTTCGGCTCAGCCCACATGTTTTCTTAAGGACACACTAAAGGTCTTGGAACTGTGATGGTCCTGAACAAAGCTTGTTTTTGTGTTTGATGAACCACTTCTAACCATTCCTGCATTGTCGAGGTCATGTTCTGGATCTTTATCCCGCTGAAAGACTCAATTATCACATTAGATTAAAGGAATAGTCCACTAGATTTTAGTAAAAGCCCCTTGTGTTTCAAAGTATTTACGCTGTCATGGACTCTAACATTGTTCCCTAGGCTTTTGGAGGAAATAGGCCCACAGCATCACATATCCTCTAACATACCCAACAATGGTAGTAAGTGGTTTTTCCACTTTGTTTCGTATCAAACCTGGATGGAGTGTTTGCTAATAAGAAATTCAGCCGAAGTCCAATTAAAGTTTCTATATACAAAAAATTGTTCAGTGACATTTATTTGAAAGGGAATTTCAAGCGACCCAATATTTGTTCCACGGGTTATTTTCTCTAAAAGTAAAACTGTTCAGTGTAAGAATAAGGTACTTTATAGTAAAGATGAACTCATTTAAGGCATTTTACGCATGTTTACCAGGGTGGCCAATGAGTGCATGAAAGGCCAGCTGCCTGAGCAACTTGCAATCAAAGAGTTTGCTTGGATTTGGCATGGATGGCGTAATGCTTTAACCCAGAAAAGACAACATCTGCAGTTTTGTCAAAGTTGCATCCCCTCCTCTGAAACAGTCCCTGGTTTCACACGATTTCCACTCAACACAAGAGAGAGTAAATACTCATGGAGTTGAAGCAGATGTGCACCTTAAGTATCAATGCTAGAAAACAGAAGAAACTCTGTTGAGTATAAAAGGTATTTCCAAACGACAATAAACAGAAAAAGAAGCAACACGCTGATGTAAACATAATGTGCAACCCCTCATCGTTTTATTGGTTTGATGAAAAAAACTAAAAAAAACAACAGCTTTCCTGTTCCAAATACATAGGTAGAACCTTTGCAGATCCGTGGGAATAGAACATTTTATGTAGAAACCTTTAAAAGGAACATGATGTTCCTCTGGCCTTCCCATGATTAGCTGCCCTGTAAAGCTACTGGTGTGAGCTCCGTCTTTGACTGAGATACATGACAATGAAATCAGTCGCCTAACCTCTGCCATGTCCCCACTTTAATTACCATCATATCAAACTGTCACTTTGCTCATCTTGTCAGATTGCATTTTCGATATCCATGCCATCTAGCCCTTTAGCTGATTTTCAAACCACTACCCTTCGTCTTCTATAAATGAGCTCTGCGTCATGCTCTGGGTAACTTCTGCTAAACCCGTTCAGATCCATCTGGTCATCCAGGTCGGACTCAGAGGTTTTCAACTCGCCTAGGTTGGGTAGATGTTTGTTTTGTGTGTTAGACCGTGTCTTTTGTTGTATCTGTGTCTCCGTTTACATGTGATTGTGAATAATCACACGTTTCTCCTCCCATATGTCATGATGTTTTCCTTCCTTGCAGCGTCTCTCTCACCTGCTTCTTGTTTCTCCACTAACTGGGATTTTTGTGCCATTTTAGAACAAGTTTACCAAAATTAAAATGATGAGAAACTAAAAAAGCATTGGCTTTGTATAGCTGAGCTGTGCCAACTGTAGTAAAAGTGGGGTGTTTTTTTGCAAAAGTCGGCTTTGCTCAGATGGATCATGAAATGTTTTTCAGTAGTTTCCCAAATGTCTATAACATTATAATTAGTGTTGCACCAATACCGATACCAGTATGGGACGGGGCCCCGATCCAGCACTAAAATAGTGGTATCTGTATCAGCGAGTACCAACAAATAGGGCACTGATACCATTTTGATGTTTGGATTTCACTTGAACGCAGCCTTCTCTCTCCCGACTAGTATTATACATGTTATATAAGTTCATGAAAGTTGCACTATTTTGGCATTTGAGAGCCAAAACTCAGGGTTTAAAAGAGATTATTCAACTATTAATGTAATTTCACTGTCTTACTGTTGCACTACTATTATACATGTAATAATTTCACAAATGTTGCACTATTTTGGCCTTTGAGAGACAAAAGTTTATTCAACTATTGTCACCCATTCCAGGTAGGCAATAAAAAGTTCTACTACCCTACGTAGTATGCAGTTCTTCATTTAAACACACACACATCAATTTCAAACAGATGGTATCGGTATCGGCCAATACTGCACAGCCAGGTATCGGGTATCGGGGCCAAAAAATGGCATCGGTGCAACACTAATTATAATCATACCTGTAAAAATAGTGACTGGGCCTCATTCTCTTCTTGTGCTTGATTATTTGTGGTGTAAAGGTATTTATAGGCATATCAATCTTTTTAATCCAACTTTTTCTTTTTTAAATGCCTGTAAGATCAGCTGAGACGTGAGATGCAGTGATTACAGATGCACTGATCAGAAAGTTCAGGCCGATCTCGTCTCCAGTTTTAGGAAAACTTTGACTTTCTGATTCCAGTTAAACTGAATCCAATATGTCTTCTTGGACAGAATTTTTTCTAGTCTTCTTGTCACAAATAGTCATCGGTTATTTATAATAAAAATAACTGGTGAAACAAGATTTTGCACCATTAAATTTTCATAAACTTTGTTTGGCATCTGATATCAGGAATTAGCACACCTTGTGCTGCTAGCAGTACTTAATGTAGAAATCAGCCACTGCTTGTTCCCTACAGAATGTAGATCCTTACCCTAACTCTGAAATATCCCAGAGACAGCCAACATGTCCAATTCCAGAATATCCAAGAACAGACAAAGGTTGCAAGGTCAAGGGGATAAAACAAAGCAACTTCACAGAAATCAGTTCAGCCTTCCTTTTATCTGCTTTAAGTTTTGCTCTGCTGCCGACCGAACGAACTGCAGGCATTTTTTAAATACTAGTTTAAGAATAAAGTTTCCTTTGTAATAGCTTTGTACTTCTCTTCACCTCTTCCAGTTTATTGATAGAAATAGCTGATACTAAGTCCTCTTTACTCAGGAACACTCACCTTAAGGTGTCGTTGTTGGTATGACATGGTAGCAGTACAGGTGCATCTCAAGAAATGGGAATATTATTGAAAGGTTAATGTATTTCAATAATCCAATTCATTAAGTGAAACACATTGTATGGATTACTGACACACAGACGTTGATGTTTTCAAGTCTTTTTCTGTTAATTATACTGATTTCCTGCCTACAGCTGATAAAAACCTCATAATTAATTTCTTAGATTAGAATATTACATTAGACCAATAAAACCATTTTAATACAGTTTAATTGTTTAATATCTGCTTGAAGGAGGTTATTTCCAAAAGTTACCTTAAATCAGACAAACGAGCCTCATCGGAACACATATTCTAACTTACTCAGGTATACCTGTAGAGGTAAGATTCATAAAGCACATCTTCCAGGACAGGATTTACAGCTTCTTCAAAACATTTTAGTTAGATTTTTTTTTGTACTGAAAATGACAAAAAATACATATTTTGTTGAGTTATTTTTTTTATTTTGACCTGCTCTGCCATAAACTCAACTTGCAATACTAAATTACTTTTAGTCACGTTCTCCTTTAATTGTTGCAGATCTAAAAGATATGAAGGGTTTTCTCCTCATTAAAGTAAAGGAATACAATTCTGGTCTAGGCAAAAAGGTCTATCCTCAGCAATAGCAGCATATGGATAATCTTTTCTTTAGAAAGCTCCACTGTTGTCCAAGCTCAATGAATGGGTGTGCTCAAGTCTGCTTTTGAGTAGCAGTCACTGGTTGTTACTATTTATTATGGAAGCAAAAAAAATCTTGTTAAAGTTTTAAAATTGTCAGGAAAAAACAAAACAAAACGGTGTCCATCTGCAATAACCTCTTGCGCTGTCGGGCCAAATTTGTACCACAAATGGCCCCCGGAGCGCACTTTGGAGACCCCTGTCTTAGACTTTCTCCATCTGTTCATACTGTGCATCACCACCATTGTCACATTTGTTCTCCCTCCTAATGCTCCTTTGGTTTTCCATCAGCTGTCTGCTTCATCCCCTTCTTCTCTTGGTTTGATTTCTAACCTCGGTCTCTGTTTTAATTTTTTGTATTCCCTCTTCTTTTTTCTTACATGTAATTCTCTGTTTTGTCGTTCGTCTGTGACGATGGTTCACTGTTGGCTGGTTGTGTGTGTGTGTGTGTGTGTGTGTGTGTGTGTGTTTCCGTGCTTCGTCACGGTGGGTGTTGTCTAGGTTTGGCCAGCACAGTCATTTGCACTCAACAATTTCAAAAGATACCGCTGGTTGCCCCGGCGACGGTTGCCCCTGCCAACGCGGTAGTCAACGGCAACGACACCACGTTTCATCAGATCCATATCCTGCCTCCACCGCCTCCTCCACCACCACATTCCCATCAGCCACTGCTTCCACTTTTCACTTCCTTTGGGTATAACAGGTCGCCCGTGACAACTCCACAGGGAGACACACCCACTGCCCCAGGTACACGCCCACTTTTCATTATTATTATTATTATTATTATTATTATTATTATTATTATTATTATTATTATTATTATTATTATTATATGTTATTGACGAAGCTTTAATGACTGCTTTCCTCTGGTGTTTTCTAGAAACTGGACATGTGAAAGCTGAAATTCTTAATTGATCAATTAAGATTCCAATTAGTGTTTTAATGTCTATTTTTGAGAAGGCAGCCATTAAAGTTTTCTGTTATAGATCATTATTTATCTAGTTTTCAATGTTTCTCATGCTGTTTAACTTTTGTTTCTCGGTTCTTTGCTGTTGTCATCTCCATGACTGAGAGCCTGGTTCAGTCTACCAAAGATGAGCATTTCCTAGTTTAACTGCAGTTTATATATTCAGATAGCATATCTAACAACATGTGATTAAAGTCTAAAATACTTTAAATTTGAAAGCAAAAGTTGTGAATAATGAGCATGACAAGTTGTGTTTTCTCTATTAAACACTGATGTGAAGATACGGACCTTCAGGTAGTCTTATTCCACCAAAAAGCAGTTCCGGCTCCAAAATGGACCTTTTCTCTCTGTTGCTCCTGATTGACCTGATGAAAAACCATCTCTAGCATCAAAATAACTGTTTCGGTCTTTGCATAAAACTCTTTGCTGGGCCCAAAGAAAAGCGCTTTTATCAGGGATTTTAAATCGAATCAAATTTAAATAAATTATAACCATATTTGGAAACGACACGTATTAGCCATGGTGCTGTACAAATAAATATAACAAGTTTGAAACTAGGATCAGTAAAACAATAACAAAGCCAAAATGAATATGAAAAGGTCAGATCTCAGTCTGGATTAAATGCTAAGGAATAAAAAAACATATGTGTAAGAAATAGGAGCCGATGACTGGCCACAGCCACCGGCGCCATCATGAGCTCTCTGTTCTGTTCTAGCAGAAGGCAAGCACCTCAAATGTTGTATTTCTATTCAGCACCCTTTAGTGTCATACCTCGAAATAAAACCCAGTTCCTCTTTTTCCTAAACAGATGCTTGTGCAACAGCATCATAAAGCCAAGCGAACACAGTGGATACATCTGGAATGAAGTTTGGAGACGTATAAAGCAGGAGAAGTTTATAAAACAGCATCCTAAGTCTTGAACACTTCACAGAGCTAAGTTGAATCCATCTTCTGAAAATGGAACAACTGCAAATCTCTCTTTTGGCTGTAGCTGTGGTTAAGACTCCATTAATTGGAGAATAAGCCAAGAGAGCCATGGTAACACTGGAGGAGCTGTAGAGATAAACTACTCAGTTTGGAGAACCTATCAACTGGAAAAGTTGTGCTCTCCACAAATCTGGGTTTATGGAAGAGTGATGATAAGAAAGCAGTTGTTTAAAGGAAGGAAGGAGAGAGAAAGAAAGAAAGAAAAAAGAATGAAAGAAAAATAAATACAGATAGGGCTGGAGACCTTCCAGCTGGACCCTCAACATGCAGCTAGAGCGACAACGGGCTGGCTTAGATCAAAGCACATTGAGCCATTAGAATGGCCCAGTCAAAGTTCAGACCTAAATCCAAAACCAATGCTCACAGACTCGCTTCATCCGATAGGACTGCGCTTGTGCCATTCAGCTGGACTCTGAGTTCTGCAAAGAAGAATGGACCAAAAATAATTCCAGTCTTTAAATGTGCAATGCTGTTTTGGTCATAACCCAAGAGACCTGCAGCTGTAATCGCAACAAAAGATTTCTACAAAGAATTTACTCAGTCTTCTAAATAAAATCCCAACAGAACACATTGCCATTTGTGCTTATAATGGTGATCAAATGTGGAAATAGAGCTAAAAGTGACCGTAGCACCTTCCTTGGTCTAGCGCTGGAACTGCTTTGGTGAAAAAGAAATCCTATCTGTCACATCATGGCACATCTTTTCAGTGCCGACCATGTCAGGGTCAGCCCAAGCCAAGAGATGCTGAAAGATTCTCAGCATGATAATAACAATCCTTCCAGAACATAATATCTGCCATCATCAAAGTTGAGTGGGCCGTTCTATAACGGCCCCCTCCAATGAGAGATTACAGGATCTTTTCATACAGTCGGTAATTAACCCCTCAGCAATTTTGTTGCACTTTCAGCAGACAAGCCATTACTCACAGGATATGTTTGAACATAAATTAGAGTCCAGCAGGAACCATCTGTTCTGTGTCTGTGACTGCGTTTTTCACCGCAAGCTTCTAGTATTGTCAGCATTTTTTTTTTTTTTTTTATCAGTAGGGCTAGAAACAGGGAGGAGCTTTGACCCGTTTTCCAAACACATCAGTTTCCTTGAGTTGGTTTGTGATTCATTTGAATGTCTGGGTTTCCTTTATTTCATTTCCCCCTCCTATAATATATGTTTTCACCCTCTTTCCCTGCATATCACCACTCTCTCTCACACACACACACACACTCACACACACATACTCCCCATACATAACGTTATGCTGACCAGGCAGTGTTTTCTGTTCCGTCCCCGTCGTGTCTTGTTGTCCCGCTGGATCAGACTAACGTCACTTTTACCCACTTTACCTTTGCACCCATAATGTGTGTGTTTGTGTGTGCGCGCTTGTTGCGGTTATTATGGAGTCTACCACACTATCCAACCATCACCCGGGAAAAATCCCGGTGCACCATGTCAGATGACACCAGTAAACTGGGCAGTAGTAAAGAAGTAAGAAGTAAGAAGAGAAGTAAAAGGCAGACCCTTTTCATTTAAAAACAGATTTGTTTAGTTGGACAGTTTGCTCCCAAATGTCAGTTTTTTTTTAATCTCTATGTTTAGCTAACGATCAGTTATTGCATGTGGTGTGCTTCCGTGATTTATCGTGAACAATATTTTCATCTTTGTAGACTCACAAGTGCAAATTGCCTCAACAAAAACCTGCTACAGTGGTGCAAAAATTAGCAATTGCAAAGTGTAAGGTTTCCCAAGTTGTACAAGACATTGTTAGAAAATATCACCTTCTATGATCTACAGGTAAGGTATTCACACACTCCAGACTCCTCTGTTAACGTGGTACCATTTCGTCACCTCCTAGACAAAAGGAACAATCCAACTTCAGAATGAGCAGCTTCATGTTATCTCTATTAAAAAGTTTAATTCATGGTTGGAGCCGGACCGAGGGTCTTTGGCAGAAATACCATGAGAAGGAGCAGCGTGATCACACGAAAGGAAAATCTAACTTTATGATGTGTGTGTTTCTCTGGAGCACTTTTGGTTGCACATATAAACCATTACTAAACCCTTATTAAAGTGGTTCTAATGGTTTATGACACTCTCCAAATGCACTACAGCCCCATTCTTAAAAGCCCAACATATATAATCACACACCAATGGATGCATTATATATGTGTGTGTATGTACATTCTCGGCATATATGTGTATATACACAGGTATTTGTGTAAGGAATTAATGTATGCACAATGAGTATATAAATGTTTTCATATATTTATATATATCTGCTGTCTTTTTCTATGTGTGTGGGAGAGGGGAGGAAGAAGTGAGAGTGTGTGAGGATGAAAATGTGCTGCAGATGTAGATTTGAAACCGGCCATTTCTGCTGTGTAAATGATGTCTTCACTAATTAGGGATCGATTTCATTAGCCCTACTTATTGTTTTCTTCCTAAATACAGTGCAGCCTGGGAATTCACAGAGATCAGACATATTTGCCCATGTCATATTGGAAGACAAATTTCACATATTAAGGCAAACCTAAAAAACAAATTAAAAACGTTTTTATAACACTAATGCATAAACGTATCAATTGCTGTGTAAAGGTGAGGTTCAGTGTTAATAAAGAGACTTGCAAGCTGGCAGTTGGCTTTTAATACGTTTGTAAGAAAATAATAAAATACAAAATATTTGTCGCAGTGGGTACACGCAGTGCCTTGCAAAACTATGAGCCAGGGACTCTACAAATCTGTAATTTAAAGGCACAATACGTAGGAAATTTTATGTAAAATTAACCAAAATTATTTTCGTTTGTCACCTGAGATGGAAGTAACATTCCCTATAAACAATCAATCCTCCATCAACAATGTCTTAGTCACGTTTTTCTCCTTTCAAACCTAGAGGTACGGTGTAGGTACCAGATTGACTCGGGCTGCCAGATTGACTCGGGTCCTGCGTCTTCTGATGACGTCACTATACATTGTTGGTTTAACGTTTGCTCAATTGCGCAAAATATTGTAATTGGTCGGGACAACTTACTAAAGTAATTATAGCGGGGTGTAGGTTTTATTCGAGAGCGGGATTGCGGCTTGTAAACGGACAATTTTACGAAGAAAATCGCCATGGTCCCTGCGCCTCCCGATGACGTCACCTTATGGCAACACCACTCAAACAAACTACGTAGAGCCCGCGGTCTGCATTTGTAACGAATCAATTTTATTAAGTTAATTTAGCGGTTTCTTTTTTCTCAAAAGCTTGAACAAATATTCAAGCCATTTTACAAATAAATAAAAAAAAAATAAAAAATTTTGACAATTGGCTCAATGTTTGGAAGAATATTGTTAACAAAAATGGAAGGGCTAGCCAGACTAATTTATCCAGCATATATCTTAAATGTACCAAATACCACAATAAAAAAATAATCAAATTCATCACAATTTCATCTGGAATAATAAAAAAACATGTGATCAGAAAGAACAACATCAGTACAAAAAGGAGGAATGAACGTTATTGATTTTACAGTGATGAAGGCCGTGATAAAATTAAATGTGGCTGCTGACTTTTATTAAAAATGAAATGAGTTTATGGTTTAGTTTCCCTTCACAACTTAAAAAAAAATTGGAGGAATTAAATTTCTCTAAGGTTGTAACTTCTTTGATCCTGCAAAATTACCGATTAAATTGTCAGACTACCACACAAGTATTCCAAAATGATGTTAAAAGTTTTCATGCCTCGACTAATTTACAGGAAAATAACCGTAAATTAACAAAATAAAATTGATTTGTAACAAATGGAGACCGCGGGCGCATAATCTAGTTTGTTTGAGTTGAGTTGCCATATATAGACGTCATCGGGTAGCGCCCGAGCCAATCTGGCAGCCCGAGTCAATCTGGTACCTACAACGGTCTGAAACTACTTCGGTTCAGAGTGTAGCCCGTGTTGACTTCCTGGTTCCTGAGCCAATCATATGAGAGTTCCCAGTGTTCCCATAACAGAGCAGAGCATTTGGTAATTTATCTTGGCAAAAGAGCAGCAGCCTGCTAACATGGAAGCCAGTAAGAGAAGTATTCCAGAAATAGAACAGAATACAACATCACATACTTATCCTGTGGAAGTAAAAACTCAGTGGGGTTTCACAGCAGCAACAGACTGTCGAGGAAAAGGCACAGGCTGTTATGTATGTTTTTATGATTTGCAACACTAGGTGTCATTATTACTTATTGCTCCTTTAAGGAGGAGTGGCGAAAAGACAGAGTTTAAAGAAAGCCACGTGAAGCCCCGTTTACAGTTTGCCAGAAGCCATGTAGGGGATACAGCACATGTGGAGAAGAAGGTGCTGTTCAGATAAGACCAAAACTGAAATTTCTGCCATGAATGGAACTGTTCAGATCAAATTCACCTTAGAATGGCCTAGTCAAAGTCCAGAACAATTAACTCCAATTAAGAATCTGTGGAAAGACTTGAAAACTGGTGTTCACACGTGCACTCCAATCTGACTGAACTTGAATTTTGCAACAAAGAATGGGTCAAATTTCCAGAGTCTAAATGTACAATGCTGGCAGGTCTATGCCCCAAAAGGCTTGAAGCTGGAACTGCAGGTGAAAAGTATTGATTTAATACTGACAACATAGTTGCATAAAACATGGAAAGCACAATCATGTGTTGACTCACATAATGTGAATAGTTTAATATTGATAAAAATAATTAAACATCTGAAGATTTGCAGGGAAAACCACTTTAGAAGTGAAGGCAGTAAGGACAAACCTTAAACTGATTTAATGAGCTCAGGTATTTTTCCAAGAGTCACTGATCGGAGATCTGTGGCCAGTTTCTGATCTCGTTTTTTCTCAACCTTTGTTTCTAGCCGTTCTGCTGTATGCAGTCATTGATCATTTATATTAGAAGTGACTGACCTCAGCATCTTTTATTGACCATTAGCACAATTAGTGCACAAAATAATTTACAAAATTTAGTTCCTTAACAGGGAGATTTCCAAGCAGCTGCCAGCGTTTCCAGATCCAGTATATTTCATGACCGACGGACATTAAAGTTAAAAACAAGACAGAGGTACACTGCTATAACAGGTCCAGCCTTCCTGTAATCTGATAAAGTCCCGGATCATTTTGCTCCTCTGCCGATTTGACAAAACATGCCCAAGGCGGGTAAAAGTTGATGTCAAGTGGCAGAGAGCTCATTTAGTTAGCATAAACAAATCTGATGTCTATTAACCAAACTGCAAAAATAGGGAAAGGTGAATTTGTACAATGACCAGCCATCTTCTAAAGTCTAGCTCTCTGTCGTAGCAGCATTAAACAACAGCCGACTTACAACCGCTGGGAATACAATTGTCCTTTATAGGACAATTGTATTCCCAGCTTTAATAGGTCTTACAGCCTCATTGATGATGAAAACCGCTAACTTTGGGGTAACAACCAATAACAACATTCACACCCATGAGTGTTGTGATTAGCCTGACCTATTGTCACAGAGTTGTGTTGACTGATTGGACAGTGATGAGTTTCTGACCAGCCCAGCCATAGCCACTTAAGTAAAAAAAGAATCAGATATTTATTTGTTTATTTAACTTATCTTATTATGTATTTTTTATGATGATATACAAATTATTAATTATAACGTTATAACGAGAGAATGACAGTTGTGATAATGGGCTGCTGGTTTAGATATAATTAAATATAAATGCTTCAGTCTCTTGAATACTAGCCTTTTGAATATTACCTACCGGAAACATAAGTCAGTATTTGAACTTATTAAAATAAATAAGTAAGACTAACAAACCTGTTCATACCAAAATCATGTCCTACTGCACTCAGCCCCCCCACCCCCGCCAAAAAAAAAATGTAATAAGATAACGCAAGACATAATCATGAATGTAAAAAGATCGGTTGCTGCTGCTGTAAAAGCAGGTCTCTAATTGCCAATCGGCCGCTCCCTTTGCCACTTCAGGGGTCGGTTAGCGGTTAACAGTGGTGTTCTGTGTTGAAGGTTGTCGAGGCTCAGAGGCAAGTCCTCACAGTTCTCCCACCCCATCCAGCGGGCCCCATGGAGGCTCCAACGAAGAGATCTGGGTTCTGCGCAAGCCCGTGGCAGGTAATTCAGCCGCGCTGCGCTGAGCCCTCAACCTCTGACTCCTTAAAGTCTGAACAGGGCCAAACAGTATCTGACGTCTGTTGGTAAAATCCTTCCCGCCTGCCGCCTGTGGCCCTCCAACGGTCCCGACAGGGGGGGGAAAAACCCCAGCCAATCGGTCTGCTTGAGCCGTACGAGGATGCCGCTTGAAGGCTTTCAGATACTTTTTGACCTGCTCCTGACAGTCTCCCATGTCCTGCTTATCCCTCCATCTGAAACCTAGCTGAGCTCAGTAGCCGTATGTGTAGGCTGCAGGCATTTGCATCGGTCTACAGTCTGTGTGTGCGTGCGTGTGTCTTTCCTGGTGGGATGTGCTGGGAGGCTGTTGATGGGAGAGAGAACAAGAAGGCAAAGAGAGAAAAAGATGAAGAGAAAGAAATGGTGATTGTGTGTGTGTGTTTGACGAGTGTGAGAGCGAGAGGCATGTCTTTATTCCACTTTAGTGTTTGTCACTCAGTCATCTGTTGGCCTGTCTGTCCTGTCCATCCAGTCACAAGCTGTCCAGTGCATTTCAACGGAGAGTCACACCTATTACGCTGCAGCTCTGGATCTTAGCTAAACTCCTTTGTCTGTCTGTATGTGTGTGTGTGTGTGTGTGTGTGTGTGTGTGTGTGCACACGTACGTCTGCTGCATGTCTTTATCGGTGTGGGTAACATCGACACTCAACGACTGGCCGACGGCGTGGATGCGTTTGGTTGCATGTGTATGTTCTTGTGTGTGTGCGTGTGTGTGTGTGTGCTGCGTTGCAGGTGGAGATCGCAGCAGCGTGGGGAGTTCTGGGAGTGTGACCAGCGTGAGGTCTTCGGGCAGCGGTCAGAGCGCCACCAGCGCGGCGCACATCCTCCACGCGCAGGCGGAGGGCGTAAAGGTGTGACACACACGTCCAAAAGCACCCTGAACCGCCTCTGATGTCACAGTTAACCTGCTCAACTCTGAGAGGAGTAGATTGATTATTTACGGGAACACATTAGTGCTTTTGTCACAAAAGTGCAAGTCAAGCCGGGGAATAGTAGAAAAAAAGCAATTAAGTTAAGTCGGCAAATAAAAACTTAAGTTAGGATACAAGCAATCCAGTGAATATGAAATTAGCTGTTAGCAAAGTTCCTGTTCCTGTTTCATTAAATAGGTTTTTGCACATGGTACATCCTTAATGCATACCTTAACTAATTTAATCTCATTGCTGACTGTATGAACAGTGGAAGGATGAGAATCATGAGTGAAGGAACTAGAATCATGCTGGCTATTGATTGCCAGAATTAATGCATCAAACTGAGAAACAGCTTCAGCATGTTTGCTTCATGGGAAATAAAAATCCCAAGAGTCTTTGCTAGAGATGCACTGATTAGAGATTTCTTGGCCAATTTCTTAGTCAATAACTCTGTGTAAGCCAGCATGTTAAGTGGCAGAAAAGGGTTGAAAGCTAAAAAAAAAAAAACAACAAAAAAGGATCAAGCAGAACTAAGTTCAGTTTTTGTTGCTTATTCAAGCTGGTCGAATCTTTCTTTTGCCAGTTTGGCAAAATATCCTGGAGACATATGCAAACTGACCTGCACTGTAGAAAATGCTGCCTCGTTTTAAACACCTTCCTACACCTTTTGTGTGAGATCTGACCTTACTTTTAAAAACCTCCTTAAAATACTGAAAATAGCTAACTTTGACTCTCCTGTACTCAGTTTCTCCTTCCACAGCAGCGAATGGAAGTCGACCAGGTAATCCTCACAAAGGTCAGATTTCTGAGTCTTTGGCCGGCAGCTAACCACTCAGGGTCAGTCAAGGGGAAAACCGTAGGATTCGGGTCACCATTCTTTTTTCAGCGCATCTCTATTCTTTGACTCACTTGTGAAGCAGTTGCTTGTAGTAATGCTGTTACCTTTCTTACCTTGTCTTGCGGCCAGCTGAGCTGCAGTGGTGACTCTAGCTTGTGGAGGTTTCCACTTGTTTTTCTGTCTGGGGCTCTCTAAACCAGCGCTACCACAGGGTTTTGGCCCCTGGTTCTTTCCCAATGCTAAACTGCGACTGCGATTTATGATCATGTGTGATTTAGCAAAATTTCTCATAAAACAACCCCAACAAAAGTTTACATAACTAAATAAATCCATGAATGATGAAAATGTCATGATAGATTGTTTGTCCAGCTCCATTCTTTTTCCTTTTATTACTGGTTTTCTCTCCACCACAAGAAGAGACTTCATGCTTTGTCTAATGAAAATTAGTTTTTAATTGCTTTATTTTAATACAATATTTTTTATTTATCCAAAGTGGGAAATTATTGTTGTGGTAATAATATTGGTTTATTATCTTTTTAAATTACAATATGGGACGATCTTGTATCCAGGAGAGCTTGGAGGTTACATGGATTCTCCTTCGATACCAGATCCTATAATCCTATAAACTTGGATCTAGATTAATGCTTAGTGCTTTTGTCTGTTAAGTAAATGTTATTAACTAGTTGCAAAACCAAAGTGTTATGTCAAAGTTGTTTTAAAACTTGCCTCATAGAGCTTTAGGTCAAAAAGACAACAAATGTGTGCATCTCAAACTAACCTAACTACCCTAAACCTTTTTTTTGTTCAGATTCCATTTTTTAAGAATGTATCCTTAGTCACTAAATGTTACCATTTTGCCTGAACTGTTGTCTCATAGTCGTCTGAAGGATCTGAAAACGTACATTTTTGTACCAACAGGGCTACCGTTCACAGGTTTTTTTTTTGTTTAAAATAAAATTTACTATTACATCAATCAAACAG
Organism: Fundulus heteroclitus; assembly: GCF_011125445.2. Taxonomy (NCBI): domain Eukaryota; kingdom Metazoa; phylum Chordata; class Actinopteri; order Cyprinodontiformes; family Fundulidae; genus Fundulus; species Fundulus heteroclitus. The sequence continues at coordinate 32,290,340 of NC_046376.1, read as the reverse complement.
TAATGCATGGTCATGTCGTATTAAGATTTTAAATTGAAAAATTCATCCCCATGAATACATGGGGATTTTTAGAAAAGAGTAATGAAATTATTTTGATATTTTGGGGATTAGATTCTGTTAAACATTCCTTACTTTTCATGTAGAGATGCACCAATCAGAATTTTGTTGCTGCTTTTTTTTGCCTCCAGGTTTTGTAAAGCTTTGATTAGATGGTACCGACTTAGGAGATTCAGATTTACCTCCAAGAACTGTAATTATCTAAAAGAGCAGAGGCAACATTCAATGCAGGTGTGAAGAGTTGCTTTGAAAAAAAGGGTTTTTACTATTTTAAATTAAAGGCATTACAGACAACATTCCAAGCTGTCCACAACAAGCATTTTCATATACAGTATGAGAAGCAACCATTAATGTCAAAATAGGCCATTTTAAATGCAGTTAAGCCAATCAACTACACAATAACTTGCCAATATTATAATAACAGTTTTGAGCCAGTAGTATAAAATTATGTTGCCATTGCCAATACCGTCCTCCAAACATGTCATAACTGCAGCAGGTAATGTACCATAAATAAAAATAGGACTGCTGAGTCATCATATCAGAATCAAAAGCAGCTTTAGTCACCAAGTTGGTGCAAAAAAACAAGGAATTTAACTTCGGTTCCACTTTGCTCTCAATTAAGACATTTTACCTACAAATATACAAAAAAGGAAACTAGGAATAATTTTATTCTAAAATTGCATGCATATATGTTTGTACAAAAAAAATAATTAAGACATGATTGGATAGGGGCAAATATGGTTTCCTCGATGGAGGGCTAGTCAGCCCCATTTTGGCCTGTCCACATAACAGGACAGGTCCAAACTACATATTCATTCATTCTAGGATATGCACAACACAGCACCCTCTCTTTCATTATGGTTATAAGACCCAGTTTAAAAAAAGTCTTTATTTAGTGTACTGTTACATATCTTAGATATTACATTTATATTATTTATAGATATTAGTTCAATAGATACAGTGTTACTTTAGTAACTGCATTTGGTAGATGGTTAGATTATTTCATGGAAAGTGCCCAAGTTCAGAAAGAGAACAATGGTCATGTGACCTACATGTTTTACACAGCCAAAATGTTATGTTACTGGCTGAAAACCATAATTACGTTAATGTCAAGTAATGTGGTTGTTGCTTTGTGACACTTAAAATGTGCAAAATTATTATTAGGGGATCAGCGGGTATTGCATTGTTGATTGCTAAACAATGAAGCAGTTCAGAGTCTGTTCTGACAGCATTTTATCTCAGTTCTCACTGCAGACATATTTAGTTTGTTTTCATATTAGTAAAATGTTGTTCAGCTAGAATTGTAACTTCCAACCGGACAGCGTCATACAGCGGAGGCACCTGTGTGACAATATTGCTCCTAACATTGCAGAAGACAAATTACTGGCACAAAATATCCAAAGAAAATGAGTTTCATTTTTATTTGGTAAAAAAAAGTATCAGTAATTTATTCATTAGTTTTCAGAATAAAATCTTGAACTGGAACACACAAAGAGGGCAGGACTTATATGTCATTTGTGCATGTTGCTGTGTATGAATTTGTAGCTCATCTACTAATGATGATATGTTAGTAATTGCTAAGACCTTATTTCAAGCAGAGTACATTGCTCTTGAAAAGTGATCAACATTTAGACATTTGTAGTTCTAATAAATTCCTGATGACACATTAAAAAATAGACCAAATTGACCTAAATTGTAGACCTGACGTCTAAATTAGCTGCGTTCACAAAACGATTTTGTCACAAACCAGAGCTGCTTCTGCTCATTCACAAATCAAGCTCACTATATCCCTCACACGTGAGTTTTCAACAGTCAAGCCGACATCGAGACCCAAAAGAGCCGTGGAGGGGTGCTTAGCAGAGTTAATGCAGAATGTTATGTTTGAAACAAGCGCTTGAAACGTCCTGAAAGATTAAACAAAGCTGTGACCTGGGGCACCTTTTCAGTTTTGTCCTATTTGCGAGCTTAACCACATCTGAACAACACTATATGAGCAGAGCTGTCAAGTCTCACACAGTGAGCGTGGAGTGGAGCTGCTCTCACAGCCCTCCTGTGGTTCTTAGCCTTGACATAACCCGTGCTGTAAACCCCCACCTCGCTGCCGCCCCCAGCTTAGCACTGAGCAAACCCCATACAACCGCTGAAATCCTTGGCCAACTGACCACAAAGACTGCCTGTAATTGCTGCATCACACACTTGAGCCGCAACACCAGTTTACCCTTTCAGAAGTCTGCCGGAACGGTAGCAGGACTACCTGGCTTGGCGAGCCAGGGTGTAGCAGCGGCCGGTTGGAGTCATGCTTCCTTGCCTCCCACTTTCCTTTCACAAAGCAAAGGAAGATTTCAACCCGAGTCAAAATGATTTGTGAAAAGGCGTGTACAGTATTTGCAGTGAAAAAATAAAAAGCTCTTTTGAGTCTTCTTCCCCCACTAATAACATCTCCATCAGAGATGTTGCTGTTACCGCAACCTGGATGCATTCAGGTCTGGTGATTCGTTGATTTGAAAAAAAGATCACCCAGCCGCTGCTCCTTTAAACCGGTGAGATGTAAAGTAGCCGGCACATGTCCTGAAGACGCAAACTGTTTTAATGGTACTATTTTGAGACTTTGAGTACTTCCATACAGGAGATGTGTGTGTGGGGTGGGGGGGGGGGGGGGGGGGGGGACCTGTAGTCATTCTGTACTTAAAAACTGCTTAACACATGCATTTTGAAAGCCTTTGTCAGGTTCTACTCACTGCTCTTGCCCATGTTCTATGTTCTGCAATATTAACAGATGTACTTATCGTATGGCGCTTTGTCTAAAAGCTCTAACAAGTCTTTGACCCTGTCTGTTTGCAGCTTTTAGCCACGGTCTTGTCCCAGTCTACCAAAGCCAAGGAGCATTTGATGGAGCAGTCCAAGTCTGTGGACCAACCTGCAGGTTAGACGAAGCGAACATTTCTGGCATTTTTACCAAAAATAAACACTGAAAACTTGGGGGGAAAAACGGTAACGTAAGAATTTGGTTAAAAATAAACATTGAAGGCAGGGAGCTTGAGATTTTGGTTAGAAAAAGAGAGTCTTAAATCTCTGGCCTTTTAAATATCATCACATCACTTCTACACACACCCAGCACTTGGCTTGTTCAGCAGACAGATGGCCAAGGCAGGGGATGTAGGAGGAAGTGTAGAATGGTATGATTGGTTCAGATTATATTTCATATCTTGGAAAGCAAGCACCCAATTGGTTGCTCGGTTAAGCAATCAGATAATGATGATACGGCATTTAAGCAGGAGGAGGGTAAAGGTCAGAGAGCTAGCTGAGGAAACTCATGTGTTGATGGATGGAAGCGTCCAAAGATTTGCCGACGACTTGCCGCCGGCCAATGATTTCTCTTCACCAACAGGCTCTGCTAGCTCCTCTCGGACGTCAAGCCAATCAGGCTGTCCGCTCCACGAAGCGCCGCCCTATGATGCGACAGCAACCAGGAAGGGGGAGGTTCCATGCGAGGGGAAGGTAGGACAGTCCCGAATCCCCACAGATTCAGTCTTCTGTACAAAAAAAAAAAGTCTCATGCAGTCAGTTGCCACCAAGGGCTTCTAACTGCATGGCGATGAGAATGTAGCTCCTCAGTCACCTTAAGCTCACTCAAAAGCTCCCTTTCATGCACACAAACGCACACACGCACACATCATGATGTCCCAGCGCTTTCTCTCGCAACTGGCTTCGTCTGTGCTGCGAGTTTTCGGATGTAGCCACGACACGGTGAGTGCGTGAGTGGGTCTCTTACGAATCTGTGCTCAAGCATTCTAGTGTGTGCGTGTGTCAGAAGATGTGCAATACTTCATTATTCACTCCTTTTAGTTGCAGCTTCTCTTCTTCCATTGCAGTGTTTGTTTTTGCTTCTTTTTTTTTTTATTTAGCTTTGGATTGAATCTTTAAAATCACTGCGCCAAAGGCAAGCAGAACTTTGACAGGGATGATGGTTATTGCTTGTATGCGTGCGTGTGTGTGTGTGTGTGTGTGAGGCGGGTTAGACGCCAAGGAATATGTGCATGTTGTGGGAGGACTATCTCGGCACAAGAAGTGTGAAATCTTATCTTAACACCGTGCACGATTGGATGCCATATACTGGCACAGTGTGTGTGTGTTTAGCAACGCCGTTAGCGCCATGCCCAATTCAATTATATTATTTGGAGTTCTTAAACGACGCAGCCTATTCAAAACGCAGGTTTTGCTGGCGAATATATGCATCACTTCCCTGCAGTATTGGTGTGTGTGTGCGCTGCTATGTAAGCCATGTTCTGATGACCATCTGTTAGCTACAGTGGACTCCTGACTCCTCGGCGGCCAGCCTCCTGGTACTTCCATCAGCAGGGAAACATGGCGGAGGGATGAGAGGGAAAGTCGAGCATGATTTAGGGACAGTGTGGAGGAGGAGATGCAGGACGAGAACAGAGATAACGGATAGAAAGAAATACGACAGGTGCAGCTGGCCATAGATTAGGAAAGAATCCAAAAATCCTAATCAAACCGTGTCAGAAATGTATCGGCCTGTGGCTTATAAACCTCAAATAGGACTTTAGCTCTGTCATGACTAGTTCCACATAGATCAGAGGATAAAAGCTAACATTTTTAGACAACTTTAAATTAATTTGGAAGCAATATGGAAGCAACACAGCATTATTTTGTGGATGAAATTGTGAGTACTAGTAAAAGTAAACCATTGTGAATTTGATAGAGCAGACTGAGAAGTGTTGTTTGGAAATGAGGAAGCTCACACCTACAGCAAACTACGATAAATAAAGATAAATTTAATTTGACATCTAAAGTATCCGACAGTTCAGTCAATAAGATTTTTCTTCTTGCACAAGTGTTCACACCCCTTTAACCCTTTTGTGACGTTATAACCCAAACTTCAATGTATTAAACAGGGATTTCACATTATAGACCAACATAAAGCAGTGCATTACTGTAAATAGAAGGAATTCAATGTGTTTTCAAATTTTTTTTTACAAAAAAAAAATATATATAAATCTGAAAAGTGTGGTGTGCATTTGTGTTTCTGTTCATTTCTGTTCAGCTCCGTTGTTGATCCACCTTGATCCTCCCTGAATGATTTGTGTCTCACATGACTTGTGCCAAACTCGAATTGTCAGGTTTTTGGAGTGCATTGTCCTGTGAACAAATGTACACCTGGGCTGTGGCTCTCTGCAGCTCCTCCCAACTTTCCATGGCCAATCGGCTGTTTCTTTGATTAATCCTGCCTCTATCAGGTCTGGTTCAGGTAGATGACCATGTCAGGTTTTATAATCTAACCCAAACTGTTAGTCCTTGGTCATCCCGATGCAATTTGTTCATTAATGTTCTCTAACAATCTCCCGAAGCCTTCACAGAACAGCTGGATTTATGCTGAGATTAAATAACTCACAGGTGGACACCACTTCTTAATTAAGTGGCTTCTGGTTGTACTGAATTTTATTTAGAGTCACAGAGTAAAGGGAGCTGAACACAAATGCATGCCAGACTTTTCATGATTTTATTTGTAAGGAGTTCTGAAAATTTCATTTTACCTTAAATTACAACTTTCTTTTGGTCTAACGCATAAATTGTAAAAAAAAAAAACAAAAAAAAAAACACTGAAGTTTTTGGTTGTGTGGTTTCAAAAGGTGAAAAATGTCAAATGGGTATAAATACTTTTTACAGGGTTCTGTTCTATACATCCAACCAGAATCCTGTTGAAAAGAGGAAAAGACTAGGTCTTCTGTCTGAACATGTGGTAAAAACTGAAAACCTGTCAACCTAAAGACGTTTATTTATGCTACTGAATGCCTATTGGAGTGAATCAGACTTCCCAAGTCTGAGGCTAATGGGCATCTCTATAAAACACATACTTTGTATATTTCCTCTGCTAACAGATTATTCCCTTTTAGTTACAACTGCAAAAGTACTCAGCTCAAACATGCGAGCTAAAACAAAACCAGGTGTTAGCCAAAAAGCAGCTAAAACAAGCTAACGAATAACTAGCAAACCCTCTAGGAAATGAACAGACGTCATAATCCACAGCATTCAAGGATTGTTGGGAGATCTGACCTGCTTTAATAAATGCATTTTATAGGTGCTGTCTGGAGAGAAGGACACAGCAGCAGAAAGAGAAACTCAGAGGAGGGCAGGTGTATTTATACTGAGAGGTTACGGCCCGGGATCCTGACAGAACGAGACTTTAAACGGGTCATACGAGGAGTGAAATTGTCTCGCCACCTCAGTTTGTGCACTTTTGTTGATCTTGTTTTGAAATTTTAGCATTTGATCACAAAAACACAACAATATCAGTAATAGCTTTATGTTCATGAGAACTGAAATCAAGTTATTTAGGTAGCTCATGGATGATCTCTTTATTTTTAGTTAGATTTAGATAATAAATTTAGTGGAGTCTCAAAAAAAAACTCCAGATAAGGTGGACAAAGTTTAAGGCATCATTAACAATTCCATAGATTAATGTAACTTATTTATATTCACATTGAGTCCCCGTTGTCAAGGACGCCTGGGAAACTACCGTGGTGTAAACTCTCCAGATGAAGTCAAAAATATATCAATATTTTTTATGTTTCCTCTTTGTGACAATTTCCTTTGACTGTTGCTGATGTCATAATATTGGTTTACATACATTTTATACTTTAACTGAGAATTAAAACTAGCCCTGCCATACTGCTACGTAATATTTATTGCTGTCGTAGCCCCCTACATTGGAATGGTCTGTGGTGTAACACAATCCCATTCCCTACAGATATACAGTAGATAGCTGCCATAGTTTGGTGCTAACAATGCTAAGAAGGCTAATCCACGAGACATCTCTTGCTTGCTAGAAATGTCATTATGATTCTAAATTTGACCCAGGAGTGATTAAATTTCAAAGTTATTTCAAATTTCAGCAGCATTGTTATTATGTTTTACTGTCAGTGAAATTAGCCCAAAGACCAGTTAAGACAGTAGCCTGTGTTGTAGTGGTTCTACAGGGAGGAGGACATGTTTTACAAATTACCTTTTGAACTTTAAGGCTTACATTGGGTACCTTAGTCATAGGCTATCAAATGCATATTAGTTTCCAATAGCTCATGTCTTTATTGATTAGTAGCATTTGAGATCCTGTAGGCAGGTCTCCCCTCTTCTTATCTTTAGACTGGTTTTTACTACAGGGCCAAAACAACCTGGCTAGGGCTCAATTGTCGACTTAGGAACCAATCATGTTAAAAAGCCAACAGCTTTCTACATTTTTCCACAGCTACAGAGAAAAAAGTATTTTTTAAAATCATGTATAAACTAGTAATAACAGCAGGTGAGAGCCACCTGACAGAGGTTGGTGTTATCAGTCCGTTATAACCAAAGAGTGACCACTGTATGACCCCGTTTGGCCCTGCTGATGACAAGTGGCTAGAAAGAAGCAAACACGGTGCCAGTGACTGCATGCCCCCTGTCTTCTCTCCTGTAGAGCTCAGAGGCCGTTGTCCAATGGCTGAGCGACTTTCAGCTGCAGGTCTACGCTCCAAACTTCCTGGGTGCGGGCTATGACCTGCCCACCATTAGCCGAATGACTCCGGAGGTAAGGCAACTGAACCCTGATACCCAGAGAGCTCACACCCTCCTCCAAGGACCACAATGGAAACAAATCTGAAAGACTTTGCTTTGTGCTGTCCTTGATGTTGTCCAGATGCATGTATACAACCCCCCCCCCCCTGTAAAAATCTCTTGAACACACCTAAACAGTTTCATGAAAGTGACCCCAGTTGTTGTCTGCATCCTGTCACACCTCCCCTGAGTCATCTTATTTCTTGTAGCGTCAGCCAGATATTTTCCTGATTCTTTTAAAGTAATTTCATTACTGTCGTTATATGGCGCTGAAAAATGTAAATGAAGTTCATTCAGAAACGTTGAAACACTTGCAGATGAATTCACAGAGACAGTATGTCTGGGCGTGTCTGTGAATGTGTGCGTACCAGTTTTTGTTTTTGCAACCCTGTAATTCCTAAACCTCATATAGCAAAAACACAGTTTGACTTTTTCCAAGACACTTTGCAATACACAAATTGTACGATTGCTTTCTTCACAGAAAATCATGGTAGAGATGTCACAGAAGGAGGTATTCTTCAAAAGGATTGGTCTAATTAAACAAATTCAGGTGTATTTAAAACTCTGTTGTTTTTGCAAACTGCCCAATACAAATTTTATGATAGTGGAATGTTTGAGCAGACAATGCCTCACAAAGAGGATAATGAACGGTAAACAAAACTCGAATTACATTTTTCAATTACTTGAACTAAGTTTTTCTCTTTAGTCAATAGACTCAGATAAAGGACCACATACATACATACATACATACATACATACATACATACATACATACATACCCCACAAAAAGAACTTAGAAGTAAGTAAAAATGTGGCTAAATTGTCAGTTGTTTTTTTCTTTAACCCTGTGACACTGTTTGGGGCTCTATTATATTAGAGAAACATCATAAGCCCAAATCTATCCTGCATGTTCTTTATTGAAACAGAAAGTAAGACAGATGGCTTAGCACGCAGATGCACGCACTGCAGACATTCACCACACTCATGCAAAATTGCTAATTAAAAAAGAAATAAATTACTTCTGCTGTAGAGAGCCTTTTGTTTGGAGGAATCAAACCTTCCACATTGGGGTTCCAGAGTCCATGCTCTGCCCGGAGAGAACCAGAGGTTTGTCCAGAAAAATACTGATGTCTGTCGGAGCTCCTTATATGGTCATTTATACATGCACTTTCAGACATGCTATTGGGGGGTATAGTAAACGCAAATATGCTCAAAACATTTGACACATAGCCCCAATCAACTGGAAAGAAATAGTGTGGCAAATTCAAAAGCTTGTAAAATCATCTGTGAGAGACAAGACTGAATGGAAAGACGAAATTTGAAGCTTTCAAATGCTGGGATACGCATCTTGTCATAAGATGTATAGTTTCTGAGATACAGCCAAAAATATTAGGAAAGACTAAAATCTACATCAGACATATTCTACGGGTTAAAGTGAGTTAACATTCTGCATTCTAAAAGCATCTATAGCCACAGATGGAAAACCAGGTGCAAAAAACATCAGCAAATGGCATTGCTTTTTTAACTTCCCCCACATTGATTTTTATCAGAAATACATAAAAAATGTATTTTATAGAGTTGACCCTTTTTCTGCTATACTAGCCTCAATCTCTGGGCAAAATTCTGACTGACTGTGATTTGTGACTGTTGTTATAGTTTTTGTTTTTCATCCCAGTTTTTTTGCTTCGGTGTCCTCTTGCTTTTATTGTATGAACATCAGGTTCTCAAGGGCATTGAGATCCGGGGAGTTCCCTAAATGTTGTTATTATATCCAATTACGTTTTTTATCCTTTATCTATATAAAAAAAAGCCATTTACATGTGACAGAGGCTACGTTTAGAGGGCATCTTTGTTCATGAAAGGGTTATTGGACAGAATTGTGAAGAAGCCTGAATTAAATGTATTTAAGGGCTAAAAAAGTGGAATCTGTGTGATATGTCCCCTTTATGTAGGAATTACTGAAGACAAAGCTTTCAGACCAGCGATCACCTTTGAGTTAAACAATTTTAAGTAAGCATATGATGACAAAGGTCACTTAAATAAACCTGATTTTCTTACATTTCTTCCTTCAGAATTGTACCCTGGAACTTTTCAGTTGAGCCACCCGTTGAATATTTAGCAAAACATTTAAAAACACAAACACTCTAAACGCACAGTAGATTTAAAAATACAGTGGTGTGGAAAACATATCCCTGAAAAGGGATAGAGTGGCTTAGTGGGTAGAGTAGTTGTCTTACAATTGGAAGGTTGTGGATCTGATTCCAGCTTCCTTCTGTTACATGTTGATGCGCCTCTGGGCAAGGTACTTAACCCTGATTTGCCTACCGATCTGTATATTGGTGTATAACTGTGTGTAAGTAAGCGTGATTGTGTGAATGTGGCTCCAGTGTAAAGCACTTTGAGTGGTCACCATGACTAAAAAAGTTCTATAGAAATTTAGTCCACTTACCATTTAGCCATTTCTAAAGCTTTGGGGTTCCAGCCAACCACATTGAAAGCCCTAATTCACCAAATGGAAAACACATGGAACGTGGACAAAACCATGCATCCATCCTCTTCCGCTTATCAGGAGTCGGGTCACGGGGGTAGCAGCTTCAGTAGGGAGGCCCAGACGTCCCTCTCCCCAGCCACTTGGGCCAGCTCCTCAGGAGGAATCCCAAGGCGTTCCCAGGCCAGCCGGGAGACATAGTCCCTCCAGCGTGTCCTGGGTCTTCCCCTGGGCCTCCTCCCGGTGGGACGTGACCGGAACACCTCACCAGGGAGGCGTCCAGGAGGCATCCTGACCAGATGCCCGAGCCACCTCAACTGGCTCCTCTCGACGTGGAGGAGCAGCGGCTCTACTCTGAGTCCTCCCCGAATGACTGAGCTCCTCACACTATCTCTAAAGGAGAGCCCAGGAAACTCATTGACAAATTACTCCAGGAGTACATCAATGACTCCTCCAGGAGGTTAGAAAACCCAGAACAACATCTAGGCCCTGTGCCCACGAAGATGGGTTGGCTGTATCCGACACACTTCTCGGTCAGACGGGGGGTTCAGCAACATTTGAAACCTGCTCCTAGACTGGGACAAATTGAAGCCGCACTCTGCTGCAGCTCTGCCTGGAAACTGCAGCAGACTACAAACTGGCGTGCGTGAGCATGGGAGCCAGTGTAGACCTCGCCTCTCCCTTCACATATGTGGGTTAATACAAACAACGGCAGACTTTGGAGTTGCAGTTGTGTTTCAGACACTATTCAATTTGTTGTGAACAAATTTTGTGTTTGTGCCTCTTTCCTGCATCCGTTGTTTTGGCCCTGCTCTCCTTCCTTATTTTTGCTTCGTTACTTCTGTGGCAGCATTACCGCGCCACTCACTGGAGTGGCATAGGTATTACAACGCCTATTACGGCTCCTCCAGCGCCACGCGGTTTCCTTTACACTCAAACCTTTCCGTGCAGAAACAGTATTGAGCTCCGTGAGGATGTAGATTGGTAGTGTGATGGCCCTGGACCTGCTTTTCTTCTCCAAGCTGAAGTTCACTAGGGTTATGCAGTAGAACAACGATCTAAAGCACACCTGCAAGTCAGAAGCACAAAAAAGGCAAGGTTTTGACTTAATGTGATTGAAAAGCTGTAGCTTGACCTGTCGTGATCAAATGCTCTCCAGTGTGGCAGAATGGTAAAATTCTGCAAAGAGCAACAGGGACCAAGCTCTTCCACAGAGATGTGGTAGACTCAGTCCCAGTTATTGCAAACCTTTGATGACGGTTGTTGCTGCCAAGGGAAGCACAACCGGTTGAATACCTTTTTTTCACTTATTTGACGAAATCATCATCTGATAACCACATATTGTGTTTAATCATGTTATCAGTCTGTTATATTAAAACTCTCTAAGCGATCTAAAGCATTTATGTGGAACAAAAAAGGCTCCACTTGACCTTCTGACTCTTCTACCACCTTCTACCCTCCTGCTGCTGTCTCCTTAGCAACTAGAGCGACTCTCTCCGCTGTGCATCCCACTATATAAATAATTTTCAGTATTTATGAATTATTTATATGTATATGCTCTCTGTATATGCTGGAGGGTTCACGGTTGTGTTTAAATAGGCTTTCTTGCCTAGGTGGGTTTTCCTTTAGTTGTCTTTAGTTACGCAACCAACCGTGTGTGTGTGTGTGTGTGTGTGTGTGTGTGTGTGTGTGTGTGTGTGTGTGTGTGTGTGTGTGTGTGTGTGTGTGTGTGTGTGTGTGTGTCCTTGTGAGCATGCAAGGCAGTTGCAAGTGTTTGTGTTTTCTGTGAAAGTGTCTTGTTGTGTGTCTACGACAGCGAGTTATGTTGTCAGAAACCAGGCGGGTCAGGCCTTTGAGGCGCTTCCTATCACTGCAGACATTGCACTCCTGTCTTCCTTTGCCTTTCATTGAATCTGGAGACATTTTACATCATCACGCTTTTTCTTCCCAATTGGCAGAAGCCTTCATCAGATGTCATGCTGTCTCGTGTCTTTCCTCTGTGTGCGCGTGTGAGCGAGAGAAAGAGACACAAAGAGGGAGAAACACCGCTGGGCACTTGGACCGCTGTAACTGCAATGCTGTGGAGGAAAAAGCCACCAAAATATGACACTAACATGCTTGTCTGCTTGTGTGTGTGTGTAGGATCTGACAGCGATCGGAATAACTAAACCGGGCCACAGAAAGAAGATTACATCAGAGATTAACAAGCTCAGTGTCACAGAGTGGCTGCCAGAGCAGAAGCCTGTGAGTACAGCTGTTAACCGAGAGGGAGACTGCATGAAAGACTCGCTCTTCTGAACTTGTCACTGGAACTTGCATCGCCTTGTAGAAGTCTTCACGCCCCTTTTACACTTTGTCATATTACAACCAGCAACTTGGAAGGAAAAGCATTGGTTTTTAAATCCAAGAACTGGTTTTCAAAGTTCCTTCCCTAATGTTTCCTAAGCTTTCAGGCCTTCACTGAAAATTAATTAAGAGTCTTCTGAAGTCAAGTGCTTGCACTGGATTTGTAGTAGGGGTGCCAAAGTAAAGGGGCCAGATAAAGGCAAATGCAACAAAAAATTGTGTTTTCCTTCCTCTTTACAACTAAGTGCCGCTTTGTGTTTGTTCCTCACATACAATTCCAATAAAATATCCTGAAGTTTGTGGTTGTAATGTGACAAAAAGTGCAAAATTCAAAATGGGTGTAAATGCTTTTGCAGGCAGCTGCGTGAGAGTAAAACTGTGTGATCCATCACGTTTGACATTGCTAAGCTTAACAAGCCGACATTCTTCTGGTGTTCCTGCAGAACAACCTGGGGGAATGGTTGTCGGCTATAGGTCTGAGCCAGTACCACCAGGTTCTGGTGCAGAACGGTTATGAAAACATCGACTTCATCACGGACATCACCTGGGAAGACCTGCAGGAAATAGGAATCACGAAACTGGGTGAGATGTGTGTGCATATGTTGTCATGTGTAAGTCCGCCTTTTGACAAGCATGACAATCTATGTCCTCCTTCAAGTTAGAGTCGACAAATGCTGCCACTATCAGAAAAGAATGACGTTTTTTTTTTTAAAAAGTGTCAACCTCATAGGCTGAATATTTCACATAGAATCTAATTTGGCACAGCAAAGCTGAGAGTCCAGTTACAGAAAAAGTGATTATACTAAAATGATTGCCACCAGCGCACATGGTAAAAATCTGGGTGAAAATGTTAAACCCACCTTGTATATTTTGTGTTTATTATGGCGCAAAACCTGTCAGTTGAGATTTTTTTTTTATCAACAGAGACAAATGATAGAAAGGTCTCCAGTGGAAAAGGGAGGAATATTTACTAAGCTTTTTTGTCAAGATGATTGGGATAACAAAGCAATATTTAGACAACTAGTTAAAAAAAAAAAACACAACATTTCAGGTTTAAAAATACTTGTTTTGGTCTTATGTTGTAATACTATATGCAAGAAATTAATCTTAGGTTTTCTATTAGATCGATGCTGTAAAATATTAAAACTGACAACAATAATTGCTTAAAAGACATCCCTCTGTAATGAATCTCCCTATTGTATAGTTTTCCCTTTTTGAACTGAATAATTTAATTTTCGACAATATTCTAATTTCCTAACACATGCCACAATGACACAAAGCACATTTGCATGAAAGTTCACACTAAAAAAAACAAAAGATTAATAGGAATTTAAACTTAAAACTTAAAATTCATTTTCTGAGGTTAAGACAGTTAACACTGTATTACAGCTTTAATGAAAACTATAGTTTGTATTAAAATGACCATCCTCCGTTTGCTTGTCAGTAACCTACATCTTTAGCCAAGTCGCCTGCTGAAATTGCCTATTTTACCAGTTGTGTTTCAGGTAAACAGTTCCTGAAGAGCTAGAGGAATATTTAAATAGCTAGTTCTGTTGTTGTGACCTTTATTCAACTGACTTATAACCCCTGTGTGTTACTGTTGAAGGTCACCAGAAGAAGCTGATGCTGGCCGTGAAGCGGTTGGCTGAAATGCAGCGCAGCTCAGACGGGCGGGGCTCCCTGCGAAAGAAGCCACCGCCAATCACCCAGCAGCAGGAAGTCATCTCAATGGATAGCCCTCCCCTGGATGGTGAGCTAAGAGATGCCATTGATTTATCTGCCATTTATAGTTCAACATGTTGTATCATGTAAAACTCCTTCTATTAGGAGAATCTGTGTAGCCCCAACCTTTTTTGGAAATACTAATAAAAGAACAATGATGTGGTACTGGTTATTTTGTTCTTTGCAGGTCAAATTAATTTTCTGTTTTAACGACTTTAACAAAGTGCTTATCCAAGAAACTAAGTAACTTGTTTCCTTTGGATTTATAAGGGTATGTAGCAGCCAGATCCTGATAATTCAATGCAAAGTGGCCTCTAAAAGCAAGGGTTTCAACTCTGCTTTGAAGCATATAGGTGCATGTTAAACACAATGCTGACGAGGGATGCAATCAGCACTGAACCTTGACACCTAAATCTGAGAGTGGTTAGGGTTACATGTCTGAACAATTAGAAGTCCAGTGTACAGTGTGAAAAAGAGGTTTCCAGTGAAAACATTTAGGACAGTCAACAATCTTCTGTTGTCTTCTTCCCAAGTCTAGGCATTTAAGATGCCTAGACTTGGGAAGAAGACAATTTTTTTGAAAATTTACCTCAACATCCTCGAAAAGGTCACGAAACCCCAAGAGCTTCTTTCCAGACACTACAGACTTCAAAAAATAGTTTTGAAGAGCTTGAAGACCCGTGGAGCATTGCCTGTTGAACAGATGAGGCTAATAGTAAGATGTTTAGCTATAATGCTAAGCACAATGTTTGGCCAAAAACACGGGGGAGGGGGTGTGAGGAGCATGTACATGAGTGGTTGACACTGCTAACAACCAATCAGAACCAGACATTCTTCCTGGCTCCGATTGGTTGTTTCTGACCGGGACTGGTGTATTTCTGCAAATGGCAGTAGGGCCACCGGGAGGAGCCAGAGGAGCTTCATTGTTTTTTTTCACAGATCATCTGTCTCATACTTTTCTGTCAGGAAAGAGCGACAGTTTTAATCATAGCAAACACCTTGTGCCAGCCAACAAACAAAGTGGCGGAGGGGTGGTGATTTGGACATGTTATTTATTCCCCAATTTTGTGGCACTAGTGACTTTTATGTAAAATATCAGATACGAAGGGTGGAGGAAGAAGGAGGTAACACATACTGCAGATGTCCTGAGGTCGCGATTCAAGCCTCAGACATCTCTGTTGAGGGCTAATGATATTTTTGTGTGGGGAGCCTTCTCTTCTGCCACACCATGCGCTGCCCCTGGACTAGCTTTACAGTTAGAGGGCCTGTGGATCTAATAGTTCTGAAGTTGACCATGAACTCCTCTGTAAACCAAAATCTTCCAGTGATACCCAACCCTGCTCATATACAGCATGTTTTAGATGTGTCTCTGTATTTTTGCTGATTAGGAGAACTGCATTAGCTTCTCAGCACGGCTATCACGTTTTCCAGAAGCCTAATTAGGAACCATTGATTAAAACCCGGGGTGTGGCAACAGGGAAAGACCACTGTTCTAGAGTCCAATCTGATGATGTATGTCCAGTGGATTTTAAATTGGTATAGCTAAGTTTGTTTTGGCACTTTGGCGCTATAACCAACCGCTCATGTGTCCTAGGCAAGCTCCACCATTGCTGCTTTATAAGGTCGGCAAAATCTTATCCTTTGTTTCTGTTCTTCTGTCCTGCCTACTTCTATTTTTAATTTCCTTTCTATGTGTCTTTTTTTTCTTCCTTCCACAGAAATATCTAACAAAAGAATCAAAGCGATTATTAGTATTTCGGTATTTTAGATTTAAAAATGAACATAAAGACTGAAAACTCTGGAAAGTTCAATCTGGGAAAAACTTTGAAAGTCCTAGAAATATGTAGGACAACTGCTTGTTATAAAAGACAACATCTAATTAGACAATTATATATACTATAACTGATAAGACTCGTTCTCCTTTCAGAGGTCATCATGTCGCCAAAGATGAGTACCTTCCAGGACAGCGAGTTGAGCTCAGAGCTACAGAATGCCATCACTCACCCAGGTCAGGAGGTCAGAGCTCAGCGAATTCGCAACCCTAGCAAGGACCATGACGAGGGCATTCCTGCGGGTTGTGGGCCGCCGAAGAAGGAGGCGCGGACGATGAGGCAGCAAAGCAGCCAGGGAAGCACCTCGTCCCATAGAGGCAGCGTTTCATCGCAAGGCAAACACCGTCACTCTCACAACCAGCCAGCACCTCCCTACACCCCCCCACACACACCTACCAAGACCAGGACGTCATCTTCCTCCTCCGCCTCCTCTGTTCAGAGCACAGCTTCCCCACAGAGCAAAAACAAACCATCTCCTCAGCCAATACAAGCGGAGCAACCTCAGTCGCACTCACACCCACCTCAGTCTCCGACCCAGCGTGGAGCCCCGTGTCAAGTCCCCCAGCCGCAGCAGCCGCAGCAGCAGCAGCAGCCGCAACCTCAAGTTCAACAGCAGCCTCAGCCCCATCCTCATCACCACCCACAGACGCAGGTAATGGAGGTAAGAGAAAACCCACAGCAGCCGGTTCCACACCTCAGCCTACCACCTGAAGCCGAACTGGAAGAGGCCGAGGGAGTGGAAGCCTCAGCCCTCAAGAAAAAACATCCCCACAGCCTCAACCGATACGCCGTCTCAGATGGGGAGTGTGATGAGAGGGTAGAGGGCGGAGAAGGTGGAGGAGGAGGAGGAGGTGGAGGAGGAGAAAGAGAAGCAGAGGCAGCAGTAGCTCAGGGCCCCACGGTTGTGAGAGCGGACGGAGGCAAGTACGCCACGGTGACCCACCGCGTCAGCCGCAGCCATTCTGTCCGTAACCAGGAAAAGGGCCGCAGCCAGACCCAGACCTTAGCTTTGCGTCAGAAGAAGAAGGGTCCTCCGCCGCCCCCACCGAAACGCTCCAGCTCTGCCATCTCCACCTCCAACTCTAACTTGACGGAGGCCAACACGCAGCTGCAGACACACACCACCACAGGAGGGATGCTGGATGTGCCTTACCACCAACAGCGGCGGGCCAGCGACCTGGGGATGTCCGTGGAGACGGCTGCCGTGGAGACCAACAGCGTGGGCAGCGTGAGGAGCATCGCCGCCATGTTAGAGATGTCTTCCATAGGGGGCGGGGCCAAAGGCATGGCACTGCAGAGGAATTACCTGCAGGTATGGGCATACATCCGCCGCTCTATGGCAGTTCACTTATAGTTCCTTCCAAAAGTATTCATATTTATTTTCATTTTTAACATGTTATCACGTCACTATCAGTGATGGGGTTTTTTTGTTGGTCACATGAGCAGTTTGCTAGGGCACCATCAGAAGGGGAGGGGGGAGCACACAAGAACAAGATAAAAAAAACGTGTATGCCAGTTGTGCACTCAACATATTTTCTATTGCTTTTGTGCATGTGCACCCAGTGGGAGATGGTTGCTCTCGTTTTGAGTGGATGCCCCATTCAATGTTGTCTTCACAAGTCTGCCAAATAAGTCAATCAGATAGCTGCAGCTGATCCAGAACGCTGCTGCCCGCGTCCTCACTAAGACTAAGAAAGTAGAGAACATCACCCCAGTTCTAAAGTCCTTACACTGGCTCTCTGTATCTCAGAGAATAGACTTTAAAATACTTAGAATACTGCAAAAGTGCTGAAAGCCTGAGTTCCTTTAAATCAATTTGTTTAGAGTTGCCTTTGAATGTTAATGTTGAAGTTTGTACTCCAACTTCTCTTATATGTCTTGACCTGCTGCTACTATTCCACTGCAACGTGCTTTCCTCTGTATGTTTTCTTTTCTAACGCTCTGTTCATGTACATCACTTTCAAATGTCTTATTACTGAAATGTGTTATACAAAAGAATTTGAGTTGTCTTGCCTTGCCCCGTGATACTAGGGTACCTGCTTATAGCAGGATGGCAGAATCTCAGATCATTTCCAGTACTTTAACTGCCTGAGGGCGGGCAGAAATAGTGGCTTGCCCAGGGCCCCATTCATTTCAGGAGGGTGGGGGCACTGGGTGCAACTATTATTGAATGTATTACTGAGCTTTTACATAATAGACCAACTCAAAGTAGTGCATAGTTGTGATGTGGAAGAAGGGTTATTCTTGGTTTGCAAAGTTTGTTTCAAAAACAAATTCAGAAATGTGCGCATTTGAATTTAGCCTGCTTGACTCTGGTAACCCCTAATAATATCAAAGTGAAACCAATGGCATTCAGGGGTCATCTAGTTGGTAAACAGAGTCCACAGGTTAGGGAATATTTCAACAGGACAGCTATTGGTGATGCACCCCACAAAGCTGACCTTAAGGGAAGCTATATTGAAATGTAGCCACAAGAAGTCCTGTTGGCACTTTGCCACAAGCAATGTAGGGGAAGCCTTGTAGGGGTCAAACTTCTTTAAATTTCTTAACCTGATCGTGTGTATTCAGGTGGGAAAAACCCGGGAGGCCATCGGCCTGGATGGAGAAGTTGTGAACCGACGGAGAACCATCAGCGGGCCTGTAACTGAGCTGGTGGAGGCTGCCAGGCGGGAACAACCAACTCCCATTGATTTTGCCCCGTCCTCCAACCAACCCCAACCTCAAGCCTCCCCTCCTCTTGTAAACTCCTCTTCGCCTCCTCTTGTAAATTCCTCTCCTCTCCCTCCATCTTCCCCACTCCCCTGCCCCGGAGGCAGCGGCAACTCATCCGAGAACCTACCGTTCGCCGAAGAGGGAAGCCTTACGATCCGCCGGCACGCTCGAGGAGAAGGAGAAGGACAGGTAACTATCTAACTAGCTGCATATACATATATATGTGTTTGTCTACTTGTCAGTCAATCTATTCTACTCTACATTATCTACGTAATGTTCTAAAAGTCAGTGTGCTCTACTGTGCAAAGCAAAAGTGAAGCTAATGCGCTTGCTCAGCTTTAAGTGTCCCTTCCATTTATCTTTGTTCATGCTTTGACTGTTTGTGCAACTATGACCTCTTATCATGAATGTATGAACTTTCCGTTAGTGTGTATTTTGTGTTTGTCTGCAGGGTGACGGCGACGGCCCCCCGGGAGACGGGGGCTTCACCCCGGAGGACACCCCCGAAGCAACCGGGACCTTAAAACGACGGCCTCGCATTTCCAAGTCCCACCCCAACGGCTCGGACTTCACCCTCCAGGAGTCCTCCACCGTCAAACGCCGGCCCAAGAGCCGCGACAAGGAGCCCGAGGGCTTCGCCGAAATGGCGGCTGCTAACGGGGAAGCGGTCGGCAGCGGGCAGCCCAACACCACACAGCCGGTGCCGTACCAGAACGGCACGGCCACCGTCAAACGCCGCCGGCCCTCCGATGCCGGAGTGACAGAACAGCCGCAACCTCAGCCTCAACTGCAGCATCAGCCTCAGAATCAGGCTCCCCAACAAGTGACTGCAGCCCCCCGCAGGGACAGCGTGGATCAGGGAGCTCCTGCAGTAAACGAAGGAGGGCCTGTGAGGAAACCTAAGCCTCCGGTCTCCCCGAAACCTGTCGTGGCTCAGATAAAAAGGCAAGGAGGCCCACAGACCCCACCACACGCTGCCCCCAATAAGAGAGTTCCGCTGCCGGGGCCGGGGACTCCCGGAAGTCCAGGTACTCGGTGTAATTCATATGTCTGTATATACTCTCATCGTGGCTAAGATGGTCATCTTCATTTTGGACTTTTAATGATGCATTTTGAACTGTTCTCCCAGGATCACTGACCGGGGACACGCCTGGTAGAGTGTGGAGGAAGCACTCCAGGCAATACTGGGAGAAGAGCAATGAGAAAAAAATGACATTTGGTGTAAAAAGAATAAATAACTTCAGGTTATCTAATATGTTTACTATAAGTAGTTATAGATCTATTCTAGGGGAAAGGTAACCTTCAATCACTTCCTTGGTTATCTGCCGTTATATATGATAAAGAGGGTCAAGTTATTTGGTTTGATATGATGACAGGGGAAACACTGAATTTATAGCAGATTCTTCTTAACCAAACCAGTGTCAAAATTATATATACAGCCTAAAATACATCCACATTTATGGTTAAACATCCTCGAGGAAGTTGAATCTCGACCAAACAGTTTTTTTGTAGCTTTTAAAACTCCTGCCATGATTCTGGTTGGATGTTGGTAAAGTGGATTTCAGTAGTTTATGTTCCTGTAGGGAACTGTTTTGGTTTGTTTGGTTTGTTTATTGGAACGTGCACTCGTTCCCAAGCTTCAGTCATGTGTGTATATATATTTGAGTCTGCATGTTTAATTTTGACCCAGCTGTGGATTTGAGACAGTCAGTAATGAATTCATGCTTGAGCAACTAATTCCTTTATTTAAAAGTCATCAAAGTTGTTTATTCTACAACCGTTCCCTCCTGGAAAAATAACCTTTCAAATGTATCATTAAAAGTCAAAATGAAAATGCAGTGGTATAGTATTGGTGATAAGCTTCAGCAGGCAGTGGCGTTAAATGTTGCTGAATACCTTTTTCTGCTTTGCTTCATTGATTTTACACAAGAAAATGCTCACAGTACACATCCCTGCTTTATTCTCTTGGAAGTGACTGTTCTTTCTCTCGGTGCAGTGGAAGGAAAGAAGATCCCTCCACCAGTCTCGCCTAAGCCAGCACCCCCACCCACAGCGCCAAAACCGGCCAAGCTGATGCACTCAATGACAAGCCCCGCCTCCCCAACCTCTGCTTCCACCCAGGCCAAGCAGCACTCTGCGGTGGCACGACAGACCAGTTCACCCACCTCCTTCCTGCCGTGCAACAGCCCCAACCCTCCGGTCCCCAAGCCGACCAGCCCGTCTTCTCAAAGCCCCCACACGCCGCAGACCCCCACTACTCCTCAGACGCCCCAGACCCCCGCCACTCCCAGCCCGACCCCGCCACCCGTAAAACCGCCCCGCTCCTCCATCGGTGGTGTGTCGGTGGACAGTGGGATCGCAGGGGGCGCTGTCTCACCACAGGCCTCCACCACGGCAGACTTTGGCGTGGACTCTTTGGTGCATCAGAAGCTGGAGGAGACGAGCGCATCACTGGCTGCTGCTCTGCAGGCCGTGGAGGATAAGATTCTGCGGCAGGACGAGTATGACACGCACACACACACACACACACACACACACACACACACACACCCTTTTATAAAATACAAAGTCCTAAACACCTACAAACACCTAATCACAGGTCGGAAAAAAATCCTGTTTTTCCTTATGAATCCCCTCCATTGACCTGAGCTTGATGTTTGCAGTTGTGGTCTGTAAATGTTGACCCAAATTTCCTCTGATATGGAAACCTTCAATTCCTTATTTCAGTTCTCTTATAAGGTCATGTGGTAGAGAAGTCAATCATTAATATCCCCTTTTAATTCCCCAGCAATCTGTAAATATTTTGTGTTAAAGATATCCGTTGCAGTTTGGGTAATTTTGATCCCCAAGGACGGTCAATATTCCAATTAAGGCTACATTGTTGAATGTAATAACCAAAGTTTCTGCTTATTTTTATTCCTGGATAATTCCCAAATGTTTTAATACTTTACTACAATTTAGACAGGCTTGTTTCCAGGTGGACACGGTTATCAAAACATTATCTGCATAAAGATAGGTTTAACATTCCCTCCTCATTTCCTTCCCTTGTGTTTTTGAAAATAAGGCAAACAAGACAGGACTGAGAGCTTAGTCCTATATTACTCAATTTTTGATGCCAGCTTTAGCTAAATCAGCTTGCAGGCTACGAGGGACAAAATCTCCACAAGCCATCTGTTGTTTAACAGGGCTACACCGATTTTGTGATACTCAGATGTGAAACCATGTCCTCTTCCCGAAAATGACTACAACAATGATCTGAGGCTGTTGTTATTGTAGGCTTACGGACATTTTTAGAGGCACCTTCTATCTGTATTTTGTCCCGACATGTTCATCAGGCTACAGATGGGCGTTTTCTGTCGGATGCGGTAACGCCCTGCATGTGTTTGTGTTTGCCTCCAGCTCTATGGCGGAGCAGAAGACCACGGTGAGCATCCTCGACGACATCGGCAGCATGTTTGACGACTTGGCCGACCAGCTGGACGCCATGTTGGAGTAACAGCAGAAACCGATCTGGCGAATCTCCATGGCAACGCTGCATCAGGACTGAATCAGATGGCACAAGAGGCAACCCTCCTCTCTATCTCTCTCACCTCTTCTCTTCATCCACCTCTCTCTGCCGCTCTCCTCTCCTCTTTGCTCCGAGCCGCTGTCCGTCCATTTGTCCATCGCTGCTCCCGCAGGAACTCGACTTTCTTCTCATTCCCTTTGCACGATGCAAGAACAAAACAAAACAGAGAGGGGAAAAGAAAAAAAAAAACAATAAAAGAGACAGAGCAGCGACACAGGCCTGGACAGAGATGTGGCAGAGAGAATCGACAGCACTGAAAAGTGGATAAAAAGAGGGGCAGAAGAAGAGGGAATTAAAAATTCGAACCTATTTGGAGGGAAAAAGAAAAAAAAAACACACACACAAGAGGGATTAATAAAGAAACGTGTCACCGTGGAGAAGACTGCAATCACGACGGGAGTCTTTTAAGAGCTCCAGATGGACTCTAAGTGAACAAATACAGATTTAAAAACCAACTGTGTGATGAATCATAGTATGGTATGTGTACATTCTAAGCATGGAGAGTTTATATCTACTGAACAAGTCCTGCATTAGCACAGTAATATATGATATACGCCGATAAATATAAATCTCTAGCTCTTTGATTTGATGTCCTGGTTCTGTGTGGAATGGTGACCTCTGGTGTTGTGATGATGTAAAATGACTTGGTGGAAATTTATTATATGTGACCAAACTGAGACTATTCACCTCCCGATGGGTGTGCGTGCGTGCGGCGGCGTTTGTGCGGGTGAGGGTGAGTGACGGAACGCCTCACGAGAACGTCGTGGAAAATTTCAGGATCGGACCCGAGTCACGCGGCCTACATCGCCCTGCATATGCACACACCCTGCACACGCACACACACGCACACACGGACAGGCCCACGCGCACACAGCAGAAGCACAACGGCCCACGCAGCTGGCTTGCACACACAAACACAAACACACACAGGAACCTTCGTGATATGAAGTAAAACCATAGGAAAGTAGGGCTACCACAGGTGGTTTTGAGGATTTAGCAGGTAAAGTTTGAGTGAAACAGTTAAGGGTGTTGTGGAGAACTTAAAAAAAAAAATTATTTCTGAAAAGGTTGAGGTAAAGGAGTCTGACATTTCCCGGTGTGCATGGTTAGATGGGTCTGAGTGGCCCCAAAGCACCTTGTGAAGGTCAGCACAAGCACCACGGTCAACAAAGAGGGCTTCAAAAAAACGCTGCTGACCGACAAAGTACAGCAGCAAACTTCAGGTTCCATTGTCAGACAGTCTGAACTTCATCCAAAACCCTAAAACCTGCTCTCTCCTTTCACCAACCGCAATTACTCGCCGCATACGTGAATAATCCCGCCCACGCTACTGTTGAATGACACTGAGTCAAAGGAAATGTAATCTTATCGACGCCTTTTATTGATTGGAGAAAAAAAAAGGTTTCGTGTTCTTACATTCTTTACATGTCAATATAAAAATTCGGATTTGAATCAAACAGTATTAATAATGTGTTAAAGTCAAATTTACCACATTAGTCGCATCATGATTGGGCCTCTACCGTGCCTCAGGCGAGGAACACTTGTTACTTATGAGCGACGCTCTAGATCACATGGTAAATGGCTCGTACTTGTATAACGCTCAAGTCCGACCACCCCAAAGCGCTCTGACCACCCACAGCATGAGTAGTGTCTTGCCCAAGGACACAACGATGAGAGCTTAGGATTGAACCGGCAACCCGCCAGTTGCGCCATCGTCGCCCCTTCGTCAGTCACATGACCCATTCAGCGACGGATCCGACCCTCTCAAGTTACATTGGCAGGTTTTTGAGAAGGATAGCCTGCTTGGAGCATGGATACACCGCCAAGTGCCGCCCAAAAGAAATTACACTCTTCTGACACAAATAACCTTTTCCAGCTAACCTGAGTTTGTATCATGTTTTTTTTTTTTTTAGTTAGTTCACCAAAATCCTTTGATTGCACAAAGATGTTTTAAATCGCAGCAACTGCCCGTGCGTACATAGCTCCGCCCTGCTCTCTGCTCTACAACCCTTTACCAAGGCACATTTGGCTCAGTGTGTTTCACAGGGAGTCGGCGGGGGCCAATATTCATGCCGTGACTTGCACAAGCACTTCTGCGTCTTGAACTTTTTCACGTTCCAAACACAAACTTAAATGTGTTTTATCGTCAGTTATGTCACATACCAACAGAAAAAAAAAAATCATGCAAAGTTGTGAAGTGGACAAAATGAAGAGCCAAAAAAAAGAAAAACACAACAGTTTTCAAAATGCGATGGTGGTGGCAGCATCATAACGCTTTTCCCTATGCCACGACCAGGCGGGAAAATTATCAGAGTTGAGTGTAACTTAAAGGGCAATCCTGGTAGAAAGCTGGTTGGATGGCTCCAATCCTCCAGCAGGACAGCGAGCCTAAACTTAAAGCCACACCTACAGTGCAGCGATCTGGATTGAAGCATATCAATGTCTTTGAGTGGCCCAGTCAAAGCCCAGAACTAACTTCAATTGAGAATCTGGCAAACTTTGAAAAAGTTGAGGCGGCATTATTACTTTTGCAGGACACTATATGCACTGTAGAATTTAAACTGCTGGTATCACGATGCCATACTCCCATTGTTGCGATACTGATTGAAGGAAAGCTCTCTGGAAACGTACGTCAACCACTTAATAATCCGACTAATTAGGTCAGCATTCAGTCCCACATCCCTAACTTTATGAAACTGAAGTGAAAGGAAATCACAGTCTACTCCAGGCACTTAAACTGAAGCTTCTGTCACACCTACAAGCCCCTCATCTTGTTTCGCCATGACAATCTACTGTACGACATCCCCATTTTTATCGGTTACTACAACGTGTAGCCACGTTTTTTGTTTTTTTGGTACATGCGACAGAATCTAAATGCGGTGGGGTTGTGTGGAGCAACAGTGGTTGAGAACTGTTAAGCGTGATGGTTTATTTCTGTAAGTTATATTTGACCAAAAGAAAAAGGGAAAAAAAAAAGGTGCAATACTCCAGTATTTCATGTGCTCCTCGGCACCCCATAAAGGAAATCAGTCTCATAGCAGCTGCACTCTTTGTCTATGAATAAATACTAATTCAGAGAATAGTTGTGGTATTTAAATTCTTATCACATAGAGAATATATATATGGATATTTGCAAAAAATAAAATAAAAAAAGAAGAAGTGTATTTATGATGTGTGTGTCATCCTGAAGAGTATTTTTCAAAGTAATCAGATCTAATCTGAGTATTCCGAATCTGTTTGCTTCTCCATGCTTTCGTGGTCCAGGCTAATGAATCATTGTAGGATACCATGTTGGGATATTTCAAGGAAGTGTTCTTTTCTATGATTATATCATTTTATTGTTTTCTCTGCCTACATGTGTCCAGATGTGGCGATGTTTATAATACAAGCAACTTTTGTTGTTTTCTTTTTTTTTTGGTATGGTTTATATATTTTTTGTCTTTCAAACATGTGCCTTGCTTTGTGATTTTGGTCTAACTTCAATACAGTAGATGGGTATGTAAAATATCAGGGAATTGATCTCTTTTTCCCGCGTCGCTATCATAGTTACATTTGTTAAAAATCAATGAAGTCCTGTTTGCTTCCCCTTCTGGACAACTGGAAACCACCCAGTTGCACTTCGCTTAAGTTGGTTGCATGTATTAAAACCACATTAGCGAACACAGTTTCTCTCTTCACTTTAAAAGTCACATGGGAAAATGCACACTTTCCTGCTAAGAGTAAAATAACTTGATCAACAGCATCTAGCTCACTAATGTCCTCTTCGATCCTACTGTTTGGGTTCATACTTTTCATCTCAGTTGCTTTGGATGATACTATGGCTTAGGTAAATAATGCTTCAGCATCACCGTCTATGACACAAATATGCAACACTTCTGAGGAATACTAATATTATATCAACTCATGTGAGGGTATGTAGACACTCTGTCTGTACTGTAGAAGGTTTAGTCACCTCAGCACGCTGAACTCTTGCAGTGGCTTCAGCTGGCAGCAGCCAGACCTTTCTGATAAATTAAGCCAATAATAATTTGACCGCTAGAGCACTATGAGAAAATTTTGTTTTCAGGTGATCCTTTTATCCCAATACACTATACACAGTCAACCCCCCCCCCCCCCCCCCCCCCAAAAAAAAAATTAAATCAAAAATACTGCCTTCCCCTATATTAAAACGAGGAATGTTGAGCATCTTGCAAAGATATACTTTGGTATAAATATAATTTTTTAGCATATCAGCATTAACTTATTATTGGTATCAGGGCTTTGAAACAATTGTGCAAACGATTGTGACTTTATTCTCGGAAATTCAAAATTTTGTGATTCATTTCACATATTTGCAAGAAAAACTTGTATGTTCTCTAATGTTGAAAAGTTATATTCAAGAAAAAAAACGTATCATTTTGAATGATTAAAGGCATACATTTGCTATATTAAAACTAGAATATTCTCTGAGATTGAAAAGTCAGAAATCTGAATGACAATAAACTCAGAAATGTATTAACAATGTGATTAAAGTTTGATATATTACACTTCCTGTAACACAAAATTAACTATTACGATCTAGGCAAGAATGTAGCTGTATAAACCTGCAATATCTGCTCAGTTTATCAAGATGTTGCTTTGTTGTAAAAGCGCTCCAACATTTTCAGAGAAGTCATCTCGTGACCCCAATATGGTATATCACGACCCCCCTTGCGGTCTCGACCCCCACTTTGGAACCCATGCCCTATACCAAACAAGGGAACATCAAAAGCACCGCACATTCAAACGACCTAATTTCCTCACATTTAAACACAAGTACCATGCTTCCTATCCTACATACTGTAAATGGCAAGACAGCAGCTTAAATGTACATAGCCACGTTATATGCTTATATATATATAAAAGACCAAAACCCATTTGATCATGATAAAATAAGCTTGTATGTCCATCCTGATAGTGTCCATCCTGATAGTGTTTTGATAGTCCTTTTTGAGCCTAAATAGAACCCCAGCAACAGGCACGATGAGCAGATATAAACAGATGTAGCGCCATCGGGCAGTACCACAGAACTACTAAATCACTACGAAATAATGCTGCACCGAGCCTGACCCCTCTGCCTCGTGGTAAAGCAGCAGCTCGGCATGATCGAAGGCCAACGGTAATTAATTAAATAAACCTACAGCAACTCTAAGAGCCTGATATCAGAACATTAAGGAGAAAGAAATTCTCATTCATTAACAGAAACAGCGGCGCAACGTAAGAACCAATCAATCGACCTATTTATATATTGTTTGTACTGAAGACTGTAGAGACTAAGAAGAACGTTGCTATTACTATGATCACAGTATTAATTACGACATTTACTCACCTCAATCAACTCTGCAGTCACATCTAAGCCTCGGCAGCTTTAGTGTCCGCTTCAGTGAACACCAAAGTTCTTCCCAGGACTATTCCCGTCTTTTCCCTCTTGGAATTATATATTTTTTGTGTTTTGTTTTTTTTACACTAGATCTTGGAGCTTTCTTCATTCTTTCCATCACTTCACTGGGAGATGCTAATAGCCGTTAGCTGCTTCCTTGTTTATCACCTGCGCACATGCAAACTGTCGTACCTCTGCTGTTATTATAAATTAATTGCATAAATTGAGCAAAACAAAGCGTAAAACACCAAAATAACAACTAATACGCCAGCAGGATATGATAATCTTTCAGAAAAACTTTGAATGCAACCAACGTGTGCATGTCAAATAATGTGGCTATGTACCTTTAAAAAGAAAAGGTAATTTTTTTTATTTGTTTAAAATAAACTTACTTTCTGGCAGAGTTAATCAAGCTGTTACCTGTCTGTGTGTGGGGTGCTAATTAAATAAAAAATATATCCTGACAGTCCACTCTTCTTCATCTGCATGGTGACTACTAAAGTCATTAGCATCAAGTGATGACAACCGCTACGTTACAGCTAACCTTATACTTTAAATTGACCTTTAAATACTAAACTTAATTATAAAAAATAATTACAGGTCAAACCTGAATTGAATTGGAATCTCAACCATATTTGGCAGGAATAGAAATAAACATGTGTGTAGTTAAAACGCCATTAGAATTGCTCTTTAAAACGTCCATGTTTAATTGGAAAAATCAATGTAAACCCCCTCCAACTAAACGTAATACTGTTGAAGGGCAAAGCTGAAAAAAATTAGACCTGCTATTCTTGAGCCTGCTCTCTTTTGGCTCGTAATTACCTTGAATTATTTCCTTTTATGTTCTAACCCAGAGGTCTGCAGGGTACACCCTGGGCAGGCATAGCCTACTCATCACAGGATGACCCAGAGACACACAGGACAAACAACACAACCCTACCTAAAGGCAGTTTAACCAAAGAGCCATGTTTAGGCATTACGGCCTAACCATAATTCTCAGAGAGAACCCATGCATGCATGGGGAGGACACGCAACCACCGTGCTGTTAGACCCCAGGCTGGAGCCTTCTCGGCAGTAATGCTAACAACTGCACCACCATGGACACAGCAGTCCTGTGTAGTATTTATTAAAATATGGAGGAAAGGGAAATGTTTAGTCTTAGTTCTCTCTTTGTTGTCATTAAACATCTGACTCTGATTTGAAAAGGAATCAGATTTTAGTTCCGCCATTTTTCTTTTACATAAACTACAAATCAGGGACTCTGATTGGTGTATATTTTCTGCAGCTGTAAACTACTGCTTACTTTAACCACGATTGTCATGATGTTCCTTCTATAAATTCTGATGGATCATTAATGTTGGCGGCATTGCCAACTGCTTGCAACGGGGATTTTGGTCAGATTGAAATTTCAAAGACCACATGCGGGCAGGTTTGTTTTTTACAAATTGAGGAAAACAAGTATTTGTGAAAATGTATGTATTTATAGTGTTGTCGGTGTGGGCCAAGACCAGTAATCACTTTTCACCATTTTTAGAGCATCCTAAACTTGTGTTGTACACCTTATTCTGCTTTCAGACAGCCTAGGTTCTAAAGGTCCAGATATGAGACAGCTTTACAGACGTGGTTAGATACATAGCTAATATACTGACAGTATTTCCAGGTTGTATCAGCGCTGTCTCTGATCAAACATAGGATTAAAAAGGACGTGAATGTGCATTTAAAGGTATTCCTGGAGTTCATGGAATCATTTATAGCATAAAACACCAGAATGTCAACAAGATGATTCAATAATTTTTTTACCTTAGGATCGCATTAAATCAGCTGCCCTGGCGTTCTCTTTTTGTAGTTTGTGGAGCTTTTCAAGGCGATTCCAATTT
This sequence comes from Fundulus heteroclitus, assembly GCF_011125445.2. Lineage (NCBI taxonomy): Eukaryota > Metazoa > Chordata > Actinopteri > Cyprinodontiformes > Fundulidae > Fundulus > Fundulus heteroclitus. The sequence continues at coordinate 32,260,732 of NC_046376.1, read as the reverse complement.
GCATTCACGCAACAGTTTTTAAGATGTATGTTACTGACATTTTACACTGCTTGAGTTAGGCTTGGGTTGTGCGTTTAGCAATCAGCACTGTCACCTCTTAGCATGAAAGTGAAACGGCACATTTCCCAGCGGGTGAAGTTCTCGTTAAATCACCGGAGACAAATCTGACCGACAAACGCTGATCTGTGGCATTTTTAAACTCGACTCGTGCTGCTCATGAGAATATTTGGTTTGCTATTACCACATGCAATACATATATTGGTTAGCAGCCAAATTTAGCCACTCCTTAGGACTCCCTCCTTTCACTTAGCTTTGAACCTGGACGCCATCACGTCAAAGACAAGTTATACCTTTTACCCCCCTCCCCAGATCATCCTTGGTTTGGTCATCTTTCATCCTGTAAGCAGTGTCTGTGTGGTCATGGGTTGAGGTCAAAAAAACAGAATTATGGTCCATCTCTTCTTTCTTAACAAACGATGAAGCTTTTTATTGGATCGTCTTTGCTCTGCAGTGACTGTGTGTGAATGCTTGGGAAGGGGCCAAAGTGTGTAAAGTGTTGCTCTGCTCTTGATCGTGCGAGTGTGAGAGTGCGTTTTACTGACTGGACAGATGTATGCTTGCAGCAACTGCATCTTATGGCCATCTGCTCTCAATAAATTAATGTTCTATATAAACATACCAGTGTCCCGTTTTGTTGTGCGTCAAGGTGTACAGCGACGGTAAGAAGGAACTACTGCCGCTAGAGTTTGAATGTATAAATGACCAGCTCTTAAAACTATTTAAATCTCACCACTAGATTTCACAAACCAATGCATCTTCCTTCTCAACCATTGTTAAAGACAGATAAAGTGAGGCAACATGTCCCATTAGCATTGTGACTCAAGCCATACTTGGGGCAAAATAAGCATGTGGATGAATATGGTCTGCAAATGAGATCGAAAGCCATGTTTTGACTTTGTGAAGTGCCTTGAGATGGCGTGTTGTGAATTGGCGCTATTTAAATAAAATTTAATTGAATTGAATGTTTTCCACCCTACATGCCACACACAGCGTCCCCATTGTGAAACAAAGTGGTGGCAGCATCATGCTTAGGGATGCCATTCTCCAGGCCAGGGGAATATGTTCTTTTAGTGTTTGGATGAGAAGCTCATTAGACACTTGTACTGCTAACAAAGGTGAGCCAGATCATGGGTTTGATCAGAGCGGGAACAATTTGACATTCCGAAATCTGATACACAACTTCCATAACTTTACGGACTGTTAGAAAGCATGGATACAGCTTCTGGGTTTATGAATGAAGCTAGCACTAAAACAGGCCCCATGAAGTTAACAAATGAGGCCGTAAACTGGAACAACTAGGATTAGCATGATGCTTCTTGTGTTGTTTTGATTTATTTTTCCTAAAATGAAAGTTAAAAAAGAAAGAAAAAAAAACATTGATTACAAGTGTTTGGAAGTTGTATTCCAAAACAACCTGTTTTCTTCCTTAGGCAATTCCAGCGTATAAATGTGCATCAGCAACTTCTCAGCTGTAATGCCACTGGGTGGGCTCAGGATTATTTAGTGACATGCAGTGACAAAGTTACAGACTAAAGTGAAATGACGGCTGTTCCGTTGAACCTTCATAATATCTAATGAGTCATAGAATATATATATATATATATATATATATATATATATATATATATATATATATATATATATGCACACATTGGATATAAAGTCTACACACCCCTGTTGAAATGCCAGATTCTTGTCATGTAAAAAATGTCATCAAGATTAATAATTTCACAAGTTTTTCCACCTTTAATGTCACCTATAACCTGTACAACTCAATTGAAAAACAAACAGAAATCTTTCAGGGAGGTGAAGTAAAAATAAACAAACGAGATCATGTGGTTGCACGAGTGTGCACACCCTCCCTCTTGTAGCCGGGGATGTGGCTGTGTTCAGATTTCACCAATTACATTCAGACTCATGATAAACTGGTGTCAGCACACACCTGTCACATGTTGAAGTACCTCTGATCAAATAAAGCTCGGCTGTTCTTGAAATCTTTTCCTGACATTTTTGTAGCCACATCTTCCACCACAAACCACGGTCCACAAAGAGCATCCAAGGCATCAGAGAGATCTCATTATTCAAAGATGTTAGTCAGGGGAAGGCTGCAAAAGAATTTCCATGGAATTAAATATATCATGGAACAGAGGGAAGACCGTCCATCATCAAGTGGAGAAAACATGGCACAACATTGACATTACCTAAAAACAGGTCCGTCCGTCCAAAATTGATGATGAGGCAAGAAGAAAAGTAGTCAGGGAGGCTGACGGCAACGCTGAAGGAGCTGCAGGCTTTCTGGTAAATACTGGCTGTGTAGCACATGTAACAATTCCCCGTCTTCTTCATATGTCTGGGCTATGGGGTAGGGTGGCAAGACAAAAGCCTTATCTTACCAAGAAAAACATCAAAGCCCAGCTTAATTTTGCAAATCTCCCACACGCATGTGAGGAAATGTGTTATGGTCTGATGAAACCAAGGCTGAGCATAATTCCAAAAGGTGTGTTTGGCGCAAAAACAACACTGCTCATCACCAAAAGAACGCCACACCTACAGCGAAGCATGGTGGTGGCAGCATCATGCTTTTTGGGGGGTGTATTTCTTCAGCTGGAACAGGGGCCTGTAGGGTGGAGGGAATTGTAAACAGTTCCAAATGCAAGTCAGTGTTGGCACAAAACCTTTGGCCTTTTGTTAGAAAGCTGACGATCAAGAGGAACTTCGCCTTTCAGCACGACAATGAGCCAAAGCACACGAGTAAATTATCATAACAATGGCTTCACCAGAATAAGATTGAGGCTTTGGAACGGCTCTGCTAGAGTCTGGACCTGAATCCCATGGCTCATCTGTGGGGTGAAGAGGGTTGTGATCAGGAGATTTGGAGCGGTTTTGCAAAGAAGAGTGGGTAAATATTGCCTTATTGGTTCCTACCCAAAAACACGTAATGCTGTAATTAAAGCCAAAGGTGCTGCAACAACATATTCATTTAAGGGTGTGCATATTTATGCAACCATGTTTATGTTTAATTTATGTCATTCCCCTTTCAAGGTTTGTTTGTTTTTCAATTGTATTGTACAGGTTATGAGTCACATTAAAGGTGGAGAAAGTTGTTAAATAATTTGTCTTGCTGTCTTTTTTATACATCATGAAAACCTGGCATTTGAACAGGGGTGTGGAGACTTTTTATGTCCATAGACTACTGGCATGAGGCCATCGGGACATACTACACTTGAAACTACCTGTCAAAGGTTTGCTAACACCTTCTCATTCCATGCTTTTACATTTCTTTGTGTTTTTGCACACTCCAAGACTGCTACTGAAACATGACAGAGACACAACCAGCTATACTAATCAATCACTTGCTTCTGAATCACTTTCACCTCTTTTTGGGACAGTGTAGGGCCAAATCAACCTCCTCTGGAATGTTTCTTTGTTTCTGATTTTCTTCTTTTTTTTTTTTTCTTTCAACCTAGAATGCAGTGGTGTTACAGTAATTTACTGAGTGGAAAAGAAACAAGATGTAGTTTTATTCTTAGACACCTGAATAAAATCAAGTGCAACCATTTGCCTCCAGAAGTCCCTTAATTGGTCAACAGAAGCAGTTTGTGTGTATTATAATCTCATGATGGATCCAGATGTTCTGTGAAGGCCTATGAGGTTTGTTAGAGAACATCAGTAAACACAAAATATCAGAAGACCGAGGATCGCCGCAGACAGGTCAGCGATAAGGTTGTGGTTTAGATCAAAGCATATTCATGTGTTAGAATGGCCTAGTCAAAGTCCAGGTCTAAATCCAAATTGAGAATAAAATTAAAATACATTAATGTAAGAGTTTGAGGGGTATAAATACTTTTGCAAGACATTGTATGCTGTGGGTATGCAAGATTAAGTAGAATATTAGTTGGACTTTACTAGTTATGTGGCTTCAGGAAGAAATTAAAACACTGTTTTAAACTATTAGTAGTTGTTAGAGTTCAGTAGAGAGGGGACGTGCCAAAATAAGATGCCAGCTGGTGGAAAGTCATCTTCAATGTACTGCAAGAAAGGGATTATCCAGCAGTGGGACACATCCGGGTCATGTGTACAAAGAAAACTGAGCTCAGCACTGGAAGCATGGAAAACACCTCAAGCTGGACACAAGTTCCCAACTAAGTGCTGCTGCTTGGGTTGTGTGAGGGCAGATAGTTGATTGATCATCACATGGGGATGTACGGCAACACCAGCAGCACAAAAGTCCCAACCAGTACGCGTATCGATGCACCAGTCAACGAATATGTAATTCTACTTAATTGGCGTTAAACAACCCAACATGTTAAATGTTACCAAATAGTAACATGTTCTACCAAATAGTGTCACCTAAAAACAAACTAGTCAACTGGTAAACTTTAAAAAGTTCCCTAGATGACCATTTGCAGCTTTTGGCCCCTCAGGTGAAGCAGCACGCTTAAAAACGTCAATCAACTAGTATTCCTGCTAGCTGCCAGCTGACAGGAAGTTTGACTTGTACTAATTAGTAGAGGTTAAAATCTGCTCATCCCATCACTAAAATATGCTCAGCCAGGCCAAAGAGGCCTCAACTAGTTATCTTGTGAGTTAAAATCAGCACTAATTATCTGGCAATTAGTGCCACCAGTAGATGAACAGCTATACTCGTTAATTAGGAAACCCAACAATGAGCAATAGTTCCTTCTTTGAAGCCTTTTTTTGGCCACACTGGGGAAGTAAAGAATCTTGACTACTAAACTAGTGGACCAAAAAAAAAGACTAAACTAGGTTTAGTAAAACCTAAACCTAAAAACCAAAAAGAAACAAATAAGATCAGCAGCGGTCAAAGATTACAACCGTTTTATTGATCAGTGATCAACTCGACCTTAAAGGATTACAAGTATACAAGAAATCACTGAACCGGATCAGTGAAGACACTTCGTCTCATTCCTTCCTTCTGTACCAAAGCTACAGTCAACATGAGCTGAAATAAAAACACTTTAAAAACGTCTTAGCTAAAATGTCATATGTATGATCATATCAACAGTTCATCATTTTCCTTATTCTCAACCCAATATGGGTCCTCAGTTTTCTTCAAGACTTAAAGGGGACATATCATGCAGAATCCACTTTTTTTTAGCCCTTAGATAAATTTTTTTTGTGTACTTGGAGTCTCTAGGACTGCAGAAAAGTTGAATGTAGTCTGTCCAGGAGCTGCGTAGTTAACTTCATATTCTTTTTGGATCATATCTTTAAAGCGGTTCCGTTTTCGCTGTTCTCTTTTACGTTTTTTTGAACAATTATGTCGTGGTATTTGCTGCGGAACTGCTAAGCAAAGTCCATTTCACGAATCCGCCATTTCAATTTTTGTGTCCAAGCCGAAAGGAATAGTAAAAAAAGTTCGGTTGTAACCCTGGGCCTTAAACCGAAGTTTACGACAATGACCAACGTCATTTTCCCATGTCGGTATTTTCACTATTTCAAAAAGAAACGAAAAGAAAAATAATTTCTCTTTTTTCAGGCTGCGTATAGGTAGGCTATGCTCATGTCTAAGACAGTCTGTAGTCACGTGACAATTCATTAGACCGTCCCCCAGCATGCTATGGGGTGGAGTGCTCTGCTAACTGGAGGGGGCGGGGTGTGAAGGATTTAAAGAGACGGCACCAAAACCAGCCGCTGTCAGACCGTGGGGGTAAATTAACGAGGAATTCAGATCAAAGCATTGCAGTTCCGCTTTATATAGACCACGACTGAATGATTTCAATGTTAAAAGGAAGGCATTAAAAAGCATGATAGGTCCCCTTTAAGACTACTGTCTCCATCTCTACCACATTTACAGTCAGCTGCTTAGGTCGTGCTATTCTGGAGTTTGTTCATAATTCTTGGAGACGAGAGGAGTGTAAGATGTATCAATACAACTTGAATATATGGCACTCGTTAAAAAAAAAAAAAACAACAAAAAAAAAACATCCTTTCTGCTTCAACAGGCACATCACATGCAAGCACAAGGAGCATCGTCTTTCCGATCGTCGCAACGTTTTATATAACAACTGTACACGCATCGAGCGGCTCTGAATCCAACCTCATCATGGCACTCATAGAAACATAACAGATCCTTCACTTTTTTTAAGACTTTGCTAACTGAGGTGTGTTCTGATAAAGGCCGACTACACGTGAGGAGGAAACCAGAGCGGAGCGGTTCAGCTGGGTGTCCTCGGTGATCAAGCCTAAAGTTTACAGTAAAAGCAACAGAGACATGTTGGGAAGCCACAGAAAAGAAGGTGAACATTTGGAGTGCAGCCGCTCTTTGAACGCGTCGGCCATCATTGGTACTGTTCTGAAAACGAAATGCGTGTCTGGAGGCAGCGGGGGAGGCGTTCTGCTTCCTGCTCCGTTCTGTGAGAGGCTGCGTTTGTGGGCGGAGCCGCACGTGTACGCGGGGGGAACTGCAGTCAGGGCCACGGCGAATGAAGGGAGTCGTACTCGGAGCGATGTTTGCAGGGCAGAGGAGCCGCCTGGAGGAGTCACCGCGGCCTAAGGTCTGCAGGACGGCTGCAGGGCCACCAGCTGCTTCAGCAGGTCCACACCTGAGACAGAAAAACAGAGACACGCTTAGTCTCCCCTCAGGTGACCCAGCTACAGGTAAGGGCCAGCTTTTTCCACCTTTAAATTACAAACTTTACCAGACACACATTTGCTGGTTTTTTGGGGCAATTTTAAAGTATAAGCACATAACTACCATAAACTGTTTTTGCAATAAATGGGAGGAATAACAAAGGAAGGAAGGGAAGGAAGGAAATGCAAGAAAAATGTCAAAAAAGTGAACGTCATTACAGAAGAGAAGGGAGAAATAAAAGGAAAAAGCAAGGGAGAAGTGAAGAAATATGGATAACGTATAAAGCCCTTAATAATCAAGCTCCTTCATATATCAGAGGTCTGATTACCCCGTATGTTCCTAACAGAGCACTTCACTCTCAGACTGCAGGTCTGCTGGTGGTTCCTAGAGTCTCTAAAAGTAGAATGGGAGGCAGATCCTTTAGCTATCAGGCTCCTCTCCTGTGGAACCAACTCCCAGTTTTGGTCCATGAGGCAGACACCCTGTCTACTTTTAAGACTAATCTTAAAACTTTCCTTTTTGACAAAGCTTATAGTTAGAGTGGCTCATGTTACCCTGAGCTATCTCTATAGTTATGCTGCTATAGGCTTAGGCTGCTGGAGGACATCAGGGTCTATTTTTGTCACTCTGCTGATTTCTACTGTTCTCCAGTTTTGCATTGTATTACATTGAAATGACTGTCGTCATTTCAGCTTTTAACTTTTTGTTCTCTCTCTCTTTGTCTTCATAGTAGGTACACCTGGTCTGGTGTTCTGTTAGCTGTGACATCATCCAGAGAAGACGGATCACCCGCTATTACCATTTAATGTAGAACAGATTACTGGATCAATGTGTGCTTCTGTGCTTTTTTGTGTCTCTGTTCTGTCTTCTCTAACCCCCAGTCAGTCGAGGCAGATGACCGTTCACACTGAGCCCGGTTCTGCTGGAGGTTTTCCTTCCTGTTAATGGGCAGTTTTTCTTCCCACTGTCGCTTCATGCTTGCTCAGTATGAGAGATTGCTGCAAAGCCATGGACAATGCAGACGACTCTCCCTGTAGCTCTAGGCTTCCCCAGGAGTGAATGCTGCTTGTCGGGACTTTGATGCAATCAACTGGTTCCCTTATATAGGACATTTTTGACCAATCTGTATAATCTGATTGAATTTGAATTTTTAAAGTGCCTCGAGATGACATGTTTCATGAATTGGCGCTATGTAAATAAAATTGAATTGAAAAAGGGAAAAGGACTGAAGGGGATGGATAAGGAAAAAAGGAGGTAGAAGGAAGAAAGTAAGGGAAGGAGAAAGAAGAAGAAGGCGTCTAGAACATGGAACTAGGGAAAAAGTGTGGAAACATAAATATCAGATATTTCATGTCTGGCACCATGCTGATCCAGACCTGAAACCCCTTTAAATTGCAGAATATTACGGCCCATGACCCCTGATAGATGGTGATAACTCCACTGCGTAGGAGGAAGTGAGACGACATCACAGTGAAACAGGACGCAGTCTGACGCCTCCCATGGAGTCACCGTCCCACTGCAGGAAGGACCAGGAGGCCGGCGGCTGCTTTTACCTTCACCGTGCTATCCACAGCTCCGGAGAAGAGGCGCCCCCTGGAGACGGCCAGCGCTGTCACACTGCCCTGGTGTCTGAGCAGCGTTTGGGTGCAGATCATGTTGTCCATGCTCCACACCTGCAACACAGGCAGCCGGTCAGCGCGTGCTTCCAGACCTCCACTGCTCTTTAACTAGCTGCCGGGCTTTGGTACCATCAACACACACACACACGCACACACACACACACACACACGCACACACACACACGCGCACACACACACACACACACACACACACACACACACACACAGGGTGTCTCACCCTGAGGGAGCGGTCGTAGGAGGCGCTGAACACTTTAGTCTGGTCCGGAGTGGAGATGACAGCCAGAGCGTAGACCGTTCCAACATGGCCCGTCAAGGTCCGGACCTGCTCTTTAGACTCAATGTCCCACACCTACAACCAACACACACACGGTCAGCATCAATGGCTGCGTCAGTGCAGCATTGAGAAACCCACAGGCCCATTTCACAAAAGCTGAATTTGGAAATCCAGGATAAGCGCTAAAGCAAGGCTTAAACGAGCGTGACCAATGAGTTTTGGCTTTATCCACGTCACGAGACCCAATGCAGGCTCAGGAAATGAATGAAATCATTTGCTCTGATCTGTTGGATTCTGTAACTCTAGAGGGCGCTGTTTCGCTGACTCATAACTCCTGAATTAGTAGAGCAGTATATATATATTTGTTATAAAAAATATATTAGTTGTTAGGTCAGTGAACCTTATGGTTTGTATAGTTTTTTTTTCTTTTTACCTTTTGGGGCTGTGAAATGCCCATTTTGTGCCCTTGAGAGGAAATATTTTTTTTTCTGGAGGAGTTGGTAAAATAGCGTCACCTAGAGTGGCAGAATTTTGTGGAAAACAGTGTAACGCCGGACCTTATTGACAACACCTTTGCTTCTTCATCAGCTATTCTAATTCCCTCAACACATGCAAATGTCGACTAAAGGCCTTTCTGTCCAACTTAGAACAACAACAGTCTTCAAAAACACAGCTGAAGAGTGGATAATAATAAATGTAATAATTATTTAGGCTACCATCATCATTTTAAAATAATTACCGTATTCTTCGAACCATAAACGGCACCGGATTATAAAACGCATTAAATATTCGTCTCAAGTTTGTAATATCACTCTGCACTGCAAAAAGGGAACTAAAAGTAAGTAAAATCTTCTTGAAATTTGTGTATTTTCCTTGATTTGAGCAGCTGAATAAGACTATTTGCCGATATTTTGCACTTAAAATTAAAACAATTCATCTCCATCATCTTATTTCAAGTGCAGGATATCTAATTATCTTATTTTAGGGGTAAAAAATACTAATTCCATTGGCAAATAGTCTTATTTAGCTGCTCAAATTAAGGAAAAATACACAAATTTGATTTTTTTTTTTTACTACTTCATTTAGTTCCCTTTTTGCAGTGCGCCCCTCTGCGTCCACAGCTCTCTATCCGTCTCTGCATGGAGGACAGAGTAGCTGGACTACACTGCCCTGTTTCTAACATAAGGCCAAAATAAATTAATTAATAAATTAATTAATAAAACTTTTATACTTAATTAACTTACTAGGTTTGTTGTTGCTAGCGCGTACTTCAGGCTCGGGCATGAATACACTTCTAGTTTAGACATTACAGTCAGGCAGTCTTGTAGACAGCTCAGGGGTCCCATCAGGTAGTGACCCAGTGTACTGTAATGCTCTGAATATCTATCGAGCGGAGCGGCTTCGTTTCTAACCAAAGTCGTACTTACACATTTTAACAGATTTTTGAACGCATTGTACCTCATAAAACCAGTCAGAAAGCACAACGCTAATCATAATATAAAGGACCACCGGATTATAAGGCGCACCATACATTTTTGAGAAAATGCAAGGATTCTAAGTGTGCGTGGCACTGTGTGTTTGCAGGGGAGCCTTACATGGATGAGGTTCTCATAGGTGCCACACACGATGTGGTGGTTGGTGACGGCGATGGAGTAGACGCTGCCCCCGCTGGTCTGCAGGACGTGAACACACTCCAGGGAGCGGATATCCCAGATCTGCCGGCCCCGGGAGAGGAAACAGGAGGAGGATGAGGGGAAAACTTATCGGCAGGGAGCTGGCACACAGCATCAGCATCATCTCAGTAAACCAGTAAAGCCATGACCCACTGAACCAGAGAGTGTTTAGCTAGGAGGTCGCGTTCCCTTTTCTTGGATAAATGGAAGGAAAGTGCAACTAAACAGTGATGTAAACGTTAGTTTTAGGCACCTGGATGGACGAGGACCCAGAGCGGACAGTCCTGGTGCCGGTGCCAATACCCCCCAGCAGCTTTAACTGCTCAAACCCGTGCAGCTTCACAGGAAAGGCAACAAGCTCCCAGCACACTCAGAGTCGCGTACAGCATCTGGCATCAGAGCAGAACACCCTGACCTTACTCCACTTTGTAGCAGGGCTTAACTGCGTTTACTCCTCAAAGAAGAACATGTCCACACGTCCTCCTTTTAGGACATACTAAACTGGGCTGATTACTCCCATTATGGTCCTGGAAAACATTTCAGCTCTAAAAAAAAAAAAAAAAAGGACGTTATCCCTCGTCCTCCACGGTTTCATCTTTATGGACAGAAACAAAAACAAAACCACAGCCTTCCTCCAAATCCCGCTCCAATCTGTACCTGGCACGTAACGACACATTGCCGCCTGCCAAGCACAACGTGGTTAAATCTTCCCTCTGCTGCTGCGGAACCAGAACACAGCTCCACCGACCAAATATGCTCGATTTTATCGGATTTTTAAATTGCTAACATGGATTATCTTCCCCCAAAGATGTGCAGCATTCTTACTTAGCATCTAGAGAAACACTCCCCCACATGTCAACTACATGTCCCTACAGTTACAACACATTAATGTGTAATGTTATGGAAAAATATCTTTAATTGTTATATTAATCAGGCATTTCTATGGAAAATAATAAGAGGTACTTCTTGTCTCTAAACTGTGTCTCCCTTCTGAAGCAGAAAGCACACAGCTCACAGGGTGTTTGCTTTAAGGTCTGAAAGCTATTTTATGGTTCTTGAGGTCATCTGGCTTGACCCCTGATAGGACGATTTGGGTACTAAATCAGCCGTACATGAAGACCTTCCAGAGAATAGCCTCCTTGTTTTGGGAGCAGATAGAACCTGGAGCCACAGTGTCTGGGCCCAAAACCCCCAAACTAATCGGGAGGGGCTAGTTACTTTGATAAAAAAGATGGGTTTGCGAAGAGGAGGGTAGACAAAGAAGCTGCAATGCCTGGAGAGAAGGATGTGGGTAATATACTGAAACTAAGCTTGTAAGTTCTCTTTGTCTCTTTGGAATTCCAAATGAGATAAATATGCATATTTTAAATGTTTGCCTCTGATAAATTGTTTCTCCTTTACTACCAAATCTTAAACCGGGGTGAGAGAGGTAATTAATCCAAATAAACACCAAAAAATGTTGGTTTCTCTGGGATGCTGTGCCCAGGTCCTGGTTTGGGGTCAGTGCCAGACGGCAGAAAACGTCTGCAAGCAGACGGCACCGATTTGGTCGTCAGGGACATTTCATGTTTTAAGCTAATTTATTATTCTATGAGTGTTAAGGATGCATTGATTTTAAAAGTCATGGAACAACTGATATATATATATATATATATATATATATATATATATATATATATATATATATATATATATAAAAAAGAACCAAAACACCAGTGATAAATACTCCAAGAACTTTGCTAGACTGGAATTTGAAGGGACTGATTTTGGTCCGTTTAACATACCTTGATGGTCTGATATGAGCCGCTGTACAGGTGGTTCTGGGAGGCCACCAGGGCTCTCACCCAGTGATTCAGCCCCGTCAGCTCCTTCTTCAGCTTCAGCTCCGTCCCAACAATGTCCCACACCTCCACAGACACAGACACACGAGTTAGATCCAACGCAAAGAAGGCCAGACGAGGAAAAAACAAAAACCAAACATGTTGAATTTTTCTGTAAAAACCGATGTGAAGGACGCGGTAAAGACTGCTCCTTACCGGCCCTTTAAATACACTTAAAGGTTGGTCACCAGTAACTGCAGTGAGAGCGGACACATTAGGAGTGCAACACAATGACTGAAGAGCCACGACACTTGGAACACAGACCTGAGCTGGGACACGTACGTTTGAGTGAGGGGGAGGAGTACTGACCGACAGAGCCAAACACAATGGTGCTTATCCCCATCGCTTGTATCCACAGCAACAAAGTCAAGGCCATAGATATCTAGCCATCGGCCTGGGCCTGGTCACTGGAGGACCTGCTTTCACTGTTCCTCAGCCATAGAGGAAACTAGTAATGATGGCCGTGTTATTCCTCCGTTTGTTGTTTCACTTCCTGCCTGCGTCGACTTGAGGAGCAGATACCAAAACCCAGTTTTCGGCAGAGCTGGAAAGTATTCACAGCGCTGGACCTTTTCATCGTTTAGTTATGTTGCAGCCTTATTCCAAAAGGCAGAAAATTTTCCTCAAAATTATACTCAATAACCCTGTTATGTTAAATGTTTGTCTTTTTAATACTGTTGCACATTTATTACAAATAGAAAACTACAAAAATCCTTTTTATGGAAGTATTTATGGAAGTATACTTTCTGACTATGAAGCTACAAGCTTGGCACACCTGTCTTTAGGCCGTTTACCACTTTCCCTCTTCGCCCGGCATCTAAAGCTCCATCAGGTTGGACGGGAGACGTCTGTGCAGCCTTTTTCAGATTTCTCCATAGATGATCACGTCTGAACTCTGGCTTGGCCAGGAGCGCCCTGGAACAAGTTTTCATCCAGGATGTCTCTGTATGTTAGTGCTATCCTAACTAGTCTGCCAGCTCCTGATGCTGGAAAAAAAAAAAAAAAAACTCCCCAGAGGATGATGCTGCCACCACCACGCTTCATGGTGATGAGTGATGCCTGACATTTACGCCAAAGAGTTCAATCTGTATCTCATCACACCACTTATCTTTTATTTAGAAGTGCCTTTCATCTAGCCACCCTACCATACGGCCTGATGGGTAATGGCTGTCCTTCTGGAAGGTTCTCCTCTCTCCACACATCAACGCTGAAGCTCTTAGAGCGACCGTGGGGTACTTGGTGACCTCTCTGACTAATGCCCATCTTTTCTGATTACTCATTTCAGAGGGCGGGCCAGCTCCAGGAAGAGTATTTTTGGTGTATGTGCTCTGACGTGCTCTGTCAACTGTGGGACCTTATATAGACAGGGGTGTGCCTGTCCTAATTATGTCCAGTCGGCTGAATTTACCACGGCTGGACTCCATTGAGGCTGTAGAAACATCTACAGCCGTTGAGCTCACCAGCTTCCCTGCTAAAGCAAAGCATCCCCACAGAATGAGGCCATCATCTCCTGATTATATATAAAAAAAAGATTTCCCTCTACACACATAAAAGCCTCTATCAAACATCTCTAGAAGCTCAACTGCGGGACAAAGCTGATGGGCGTAAACGCAGACTTCTCCCGACCGGCTGTACCTTGATGGCCTTGAGGGAGCCGCTGAACAACATGTTGTGGGAGGAGACCAGAGTGCAGACGGGGTTGTCATGGGCACGGATGGTGTTGACCTTCTGCAGGGTCTGGATGTCCCACACCTACACAGGATGCAAACGGCGCATTAATGCAAAGCGCCGTGCTCTACGCTGCACAGTACTGAGGGTAGAGATGAACGGGGCTTACGATGATGGTGCAATCAGCCGATCCACTGTACAGCTTGTTTCTGTGGGGACAAACACAGCATGTTATGGTGCTTAGGGCCCCCCCCGGGTAACGATCGGATGGAACAGAAGCCGTGTTTGTGTGTGCTTTACATTACCCCTGAATGCACAGAGCCAGTACAATGCCATCGTGACCCTCCAGGGTTTTCTGACACTTATAAGTGGTGCAGGTGTCCCACACCTTAAAGGGTGCAAAAAAACGCGTGAATGAAATACATATGTGGGGCGCGCTTTAGTTTTACTTCAGTGGGATTTGCTACCTTAATGGTCTTATCAGACGAGCCGGAGAAGAGCAGGTCTCCGGTGGAGTACACACAGAGGCACCAGACTGGACCCTGGTGGCCGACGAACGTCCCTTTGCACTTGAAGATCTGCTGCGGGTCGTACGCTGAGAGGCGAGACACGCTGGGTTGGCGGCTGTCTTTGGCAAGTCAACTACAGTGTAAAATAAGCGAAGGCAAAGAGACAGATTCTTACAGCCAAGGATCCCCATGTTGAGCCTGGCGTTGATGTGAGACAGCTCGTCCTGCGGGGGGGGAGAGAGAGAGAGTGGAGCTTCAGAAAAGCTGGTTTGGAAACCGGGCTGGTTTCAGGCGCTGCAGGTGGAGCCGCGCAGAGGAAGCAGCTGCTGGCTGGAGATTCCCTGCTGACTCAGCAAACTGCCCCGTGTTTCTCTCCATTAGCGAACGCGTCACATACAAGACAGGAAACGCCGACGATCTTACGGAAATCTCATGATTAGGGTAAAGGTATACTTACTCTACAGGGAACAGACTGCAGCTAGCAATGCTAACCCACTAGCCGCCTAAAAGAGGATGCAAACGTCGCCTCTGCTAGTCTGATCAGACTGACTTTGCTCTGACACATTTAGTGTGATTGATGGCAGAGCTGTTTAACAGCGACTGCTCTCTCTCACATAGCCTCTGCTATTTATACGGATTTATACAACCAATGAGCGATCCACCTAAAAGACATCCGTACAGCTATGATAAACGAGCGATTCCACAACCTATCGTCCCAGAAAACCAGAGATCTTTTTCACTAAGTTACTAATTTGAAAACTGCTACTAACTTCCAAACGGTTTAGTGGAAATATAATCGGATATCTTGTCTTATGGTGCAAATTAAGACCAAAATAGAAAATGTGAACTACAATGTGTCTTATAAAAGGAGTAAAAGAGATGTGCTGTAATTTTGTGGAGGCCTGGAGGGTTTAACTACACGTCGTGTAACTTTGGGCGGCTTTCATTTTACCATTAACATTTTACTGTTGACAATATTTAAAAGAAAAAAAATAATCTTGTAGCTTTACTTTGTGATAATTGCTCACAGAAATCATCTCTAATGTGAATTGTCTGAATACTCCTCCTACACAAATATCTGCAACACTTACGTTTAGCATGGAGGCATCTCTGCGAAACTCCATCAGGTCCTCGCTGAGTTTGCTCTGATTCTCATCCAGCATGTCTTAAAAACACAGGGATGCACACGGACCGAGAGAGAGAAGTCGGTAAAACGTCCCATTAAAGTGCTGTGTGTGTCTGCGGGGTGTGTGTGGGGTGTGGAGACGGGTCTATTTAATACTGGAGATGGGGGGGGTTTCTTACCAAATTTAAGCTCCAGGTTTTTCTCCAGCTGATCCAACTTCTCGGAGAGCTTGCCCAACATGGAGCGCAGGAAGGCGATGTCCTGGTCCTTCTGAGACAGAGCCAACTGCATCTCGTGGAACCTGACCGTGAATCCAGAGCACACACAGGATTCATTTCACCACCCTTCAGGCTTCATGACGCTTGGAGGCAGCGGTGTGGCCTTATGTGAGGCTCACCTGTCGTCGGTCTGCTGGAGAAATTCCTTCAGGCCCTCAAATTTGCACACCTCCAGGTGGGTTTCGTACGTGTCCTGGTTTCCTATGAATGTGCAGCTGTTGGGAAGAAGAGGTGATGTGTTTTAGGGTTTGGCAGAGTTCTAGTCTGGTGGACAGATTAAAAGGTTTGCAGGGAGGTAAATAAATTCACCCATATTTGGAGTGTGGACATTTGATGTGCTCACACTCCTTGAGGTGGGCCTCCAGGTTCATGGTGAGCAGCGGGGGACAGGAAGGGTTGTTGGGGCACCGCACCGGCCGGTAGTCGCAATTTGCTTCATGCTCTCTGCAAGCAAACAAGAGTTGAAAACCCATTTCCACTGTTTCGCATTTGGTCAGATGTGTTTGTTGTTTTTTTTTAGCATACTTGCGACAGGACAGCTTGATGGTGAAGGGGCAGCCTAGCGGGTCCACCTCGTAGGCGCCGGGCTTCCCAGCCACCGAGGCGGCGGGGGCCACAGCTCCGCCCGCGCTGCCGCTTGCCGCTCGGCAGCCGTACTTACAGTGGATGAAGAGCTCGCCGATCTGCTCGGCGACCGCGATGTTGTTCACCACCACGGTCAGCTTGGCTGCGTCTACGGGGCACTTATCTGGGAGGAGACAGGTAGGAGCAAGCGTTAGACCTCGTCCCGTGGTCTCCAGGACGAGGGGGGGGGTGGGGGATATGGGCGTGGCTCCGGGCTCACCTGAAGTCAGGGCGCAGCGTCTGCAGAACGTGTGCTGCAGAGGAGGCAAAGAGGAGATGTTAGTTGACGGGAAATCAGTCAGTAAATCCATCATTGTTCAATAAAAGTGCAGCCCAACTGTACTGTCTAAATATGGAACAGAAAAAAACATTTTCCTGGATAAATAAATGGACAAGGAGGCCCCTTAACGCAACGCCAACTGACAATAAAATTCAGTTTCCCCTCTTCTCTCTATTATACTATTATCTATAGACGATAATAAATTAGTTAATGATTGGGAAATGAAAGAAATATGATGCGTGGTTCAAAACTCCAAACGCTTTACTGGTAAAAATCTGAAAACTGCTGCGTATCTTTGTCGTCTTATGTCACCAGCACATGGAGCGATGGAAATCCTTGTCCATTCTTCTTTGCAAAATAGTTCAAGCTTACTGACCGTGCACGGAGATCATGTTTAAAGGTCACTTTTGATATTGTATCGTGAATTATTAACCTCGACTGGGCCATTCTAACTTTATATGCTTAGATTGAATCGTTGTCCTACTAAACAATCAAGCTCCAACCCAGTCTCAAAGCGGACTAGCCTGCATTCGGCTGCATCCATCTGTCCCCTCCTCTCTGACCAGCTTCCCCGCCCCGGCTGCTGAGGACAGACCTCCCACAGCATGATGCTGCTGCTGCCATGGCTCGCCGTGGGGATGGCTTCTGGAAGATGATGTGCAGAGCTGGTTTGCTACGACACGCAGCGACACGCTACGACACGCACTACTGAGAGTAGTGTTGCACCGATACTGATACCAGTATCAGGCAGGGCCCCGATCCAGCACTATAATGATGGTATCGGTATTGGTGAGTACCAACAAATAGGCACCGATACCATTTTGATGTTTGGATGTCACTTGAACGCAGCCTTCTCTCTCCTGACTAGTATTATACATGTTATATAAGTTCATGAAGGTTGCACTATTTTGGCATTTGAGAGCCAAAACTCAGGGTTTAAAAGAGATCATTCAATTATTAATGTCATTTTACTGTCTTACTGTTGCACTACTATTATACATGTTATAATTTCACCAATGTTGCACTATTTTGGCCTTTGAGAGCCAAAAGTTTATTCAACTATTGTCACCCATTCCAGGTAGGCATTAAAAGGTTCTACTACCCTAAGTAGTATGCAGTTCTTCATATATACACACACACACATCAATTTCAAACACATGGTATCGGTATGGGCCAATACTGCACAGCCAGGTATCGGGTATCGGTATCGGGGTCAAAAATTGGCATTGGTGCAACACTAGTTGGGAGTGGCTGCTGACAAACTGCTATCAGACCTTCCTGTGGCTTTCTTTAATCGGCTGCACTTCACTTTTTCCACAGCTATCAGAATAAAAGGGATCTTAGCATATACGCCAGACTGCATAGATTCGGTTTGTATTTCCGCTTCACTTCACGACCATGTGCTGCTTTGTACTGATACACCGCAGAAAACCCCAATAAACTACAGATTTGGTTTTATACAGCTGAAGAAATAAACTCACCCCACATGTGGTGATGACCGGGTCCTTGAACACGCTGCAGCACAGCTGGCAGCACAGCTTTACCGACGGCGGCTCAGCAAACACCTGTGGCTCCTGTTCACAAAGACACCGTGATGTGGGGGGATGGGGGGGGGCTCTAATGTGTGAGAGCCACAAACACCAACACGCGTCTAACTGCATATAGGTTTACGGCCACGCCAGCACGTACCGCGTCTTCCTCCTCCTCGTGTAGAGAGAACGTGGAGCGCAGGGACATGTTGGACTCCGAATGGAGAGAACGGATTGAAATGGCTGAATCAGACCTCCTAGGAGTGCCGATGGGAGGCTAAGGGGGGGGGGAAGGAGGACAAGTCCAGTCAGCTCTTACAGCAACGGCAGCACCGTCACACGCATCAGTGCTTCAACCTGACCAATGACGTCAGCTCTCATCTGGTTTGCCTGGAAATCCTAAAAGAGTGCTCAGGGAGTGTGCGGTGGGTTTACCATGCCGTCGTCATCGTCGCGGGGGGAGTACGTTAGGGTGCTGGAGGAGGAGGGGGTCCTTCTGTGCTGCTTGTAGGTGGTGGAGCTCTCCGCTGAAATCATTTAAAACAGAGAAGCTCGGGCAAACTGGATGCACTGAATATGGACAGGAGACTTCAGAAAAGGGGGAGCGCTTGTGTTACCTTTTGCTGCGGAGGATGAAAAAGTGGGGCCAAAGGACGCCTCCATCAGGCTCTGTGGTGTGAAAAACAGGGAAAAGAGGAGGATTAGGCGGCTGCAGAGATTATACTCCAGTTCATTTAAACCAAAGAAAAACAGAGAGTGGAAATGGGAGAAAAACTTAAACCTGCAGGGTGTAGTTGGGTTTCTGCTCTGAACATACTGATATATTCCTGTTATAGCCGATAACTTACCCAGATCATACCCTATCCTTCCCACTCTGCTGACATTGCTTCTCTGCTTCAGGTATTCTGATCATAATCACAGTTTAGAATGGATTTAAATACCATACAATGTTAGAATTGAGCGAAGGAAAACTAGAGACGACAGTCTAACTTAGTGACTGTCGCTGCATCTGCAGACTTCTCAGACCCCTCTAGCAACGTTTTTTTTAAAGCGACTAGAAACAAATCTAATGACTTTTCTCTTTGTTTTTGCTGACTTGGCGCAGCCATCTGTAATTGTCTCATGACAGCTGCTAGAGCTGCGTGAGACCGTCCCTACTTCCCTCAGTGCTGTCTCACAGGCAGCTGCCTCGTCCTCAAAGCCCTGCATGCAGTCACAGCCCAGAGAGCAGACAGGAGACCTGCTCAGTTTTCTATTTGCAAAGGTATAACCCACGCACAACACCGCCGGTGAATCCGTCTGGCATTACAAAGCGGGATATAAACATAAGGGAAATATAGTTTTTAATTTAGCCTAAATTTGTCTCTGTGAAACCATTTACCTGATTACCACCTCGTTCAGTGGGTGCCTCTGATTACTGTCTTTTTGGTCAAATCAGATGCATGCAGTGTGGAATCAAGCACTGAATAAAAAGGCATACATGATTTCATAAAGTAATATTAACGGTCGTCACATTTCAATGATATTTTAACGATGCCCATATCAGGTGCATTAGGTAGTTTCTGTTTCCTAGGAATCCAGATCAAAGAAGTGGTTTCTAATGCTCCCAGAAACAAACCTGGAACTAAATGGAACAAATCAGCAAGGTTGTAAAAAAAAAAAAAAAAAACACACAATATTTTCCTAATCAAAATCTGAAAAGTGTGGCCTGCATTTGTATTCAACCCCCTTAACTCTGATAACCCAGAGTATAATCCAGTCCATTGAACGGCCTTCAGAAGTCACCACATGACTAAATCTAGTGCTGGAGCTGCATCCCCACAGCATGACTGCTTTCCTCAATGTAGATTACATCTGCTGTTGTTCTTATTGTTGCGTCGTTATCTCCGTGTCCTCGTTCCTTTTTTCTAGATCTGAAGTCCGGAGCCAACCCTTACCCCAGCACCCGAGTCTGCAGAGGGGGAGGAGGGGCCGCTGGAGACGGATGCTGCGCCGGCTGCTGCTCCTCCGGAGTATTGGTTGTAGCGAGGCGTCTTGCTGCTGCTCATAACCCGGACCTCACACGCTCACAGGAACAGAAACACAGGCAGCCGGCCGGACCGCTACGCCTGGGGAGAGCAGGAAGAAAACGAGGGGTATTAGGGCAATAACCATGGAGGAACCCTGAACTGTTTCAAGCACAGAGGTAGTTAAAACTAAAAGAGGTGATTTAGAAAGCTGTGATTATTACACTCCAGACTTTATTTGAGACCTTTGGGAGCAAAAAAAGCTTCTTCTGGCATTTAATACTCAGAAAAAAAAGCCTCATTACAAGTCCTGCACATAAAATGGAGGACATAAGATAAAAAGGGTAACGCTATCATTTGTGCACCACTTTAATTGTGCATTTGACCTTCTGGAGATAAGCCGCATCAGTAGATGCATTCATGGTGAAAACAAAGTCCACTAGTTCAATTCTTCAACAATGAGAAGGGAGGCTTCACATTTTATAGAATATTTTGGTACACAGAGGACTTCAAGGTCTCCAATGACTCCAGGGCGCCTGTGGCTGCACAACCAGTCCAAACCATCCCACCTCCCCCGCCGTGCTTGGCAGCTGCCAGGAGGTGCTGGTGCCAATGTGCCACATTTGGTCCCTCAACATTGTTGAACAACGTCAGATGCAGCGTTGCAGATCCTGCTGCTATGTTAACTCTCTAAACAAACCTTTAAGAGATGCACCGATCAGGCTTTTCCAGAGCCATGCCAATTTTTTTTTTTTTTTTTTTTTTTTTTTTTTTTAAATCTCACACTCCGGTTCTAATTTGGACTGGGTTTTTTTGCCCTAGGAACTAGAACACAAAGTAAAATGCTTTAAAATCAAAGAGAAAATACAGGAATGGTGAAATTATCCCCATTTATGCATCAAAGCTTATGTCCCTAGTCCTTATATGATATTTAACTTTTAAAAAGTGCAAACTGTGCTTGCTGTTGGTTCCTGCTGTACTTTTAGACCCAAAAAAACAAAACAAAAAAAACAGAGATCTTAGCTCATCTTTGCGCTTCATACAAATACTTCATCAATCTGACCTGCCGATCAGTGATCAGAGCCATTCGTATCTGTGAGTAGAAATGTGACGATGAGTGGAGCCTGCACTCATCGTCACATTTAACTCTGACCATCTTCCCTGTCGCCGATGAACAACAGCATCCCCCACAGAATGATGCTGCCGCCGCCGTGCGTCACCGTGGAGGAGGTGGGCTCAGCTTACCACCACCACCACTTCAGTTTCGGATCAGAACAATCTCCTCCACCTTTGGTTCAACATCGGCGAAGCCTCATTAAAAACCACACGCATCGTTTTCCTCCTACCTCTGAAATTAGACAGTCCCGATCATTTCTTTGTATTAACTGATAAACATTGCTTGCTCCTGACCTTGTTGTTCTAAAAACTTTGAGCACTAACCAGACAACTCTTTAATTATTTGCAAATGGGTCTTTAAAAAAAAAAAAAACACAATTCATACAGGCTACAAAATGTGATCAAACTCAGAGATGTTTATGAATCTGCAAGCAGAAAATGAATAAATAAAAGAGCTCACAGCTTATTATGGCTAAAGCCGACACGGAGCCTCAGTCTTGCGGTAAGAAGCGGCTGACAGCTCCGGCTCCTACATTCCAGGGCTGGACGTGCAGAGACAGAGAGGCAGCCATCGGGGGAAGGGAAGGGAAGGGATGGGGCCAAGTGACAGCGGCCCCTGGACAAACCAGACAGCCGCTGATTCACACAGAAAGGTATGCGGACTGTCTGCCCCCGCGGTTAATGGCTGCTCTGGGCATCTGTAATCTGTTATTGTCACAATCCTGGAGGTCCCCATGACGGGAAGGGGGCGGAACGCAGCGCAACACAAACCAAACTTCCCAGGCTAAGCGTACAGGCCAAGGAAATATATATAAATGCTCGGCTTTGGCGACAACTGGTCCTAAAAAAAATCCCGACTTAAAGCCTTTTTCTTGGCCGCTAACTCCTCGCCAGTGATTAAAAGTTGCTCTTCCTGACCAGCTAGAAGGTGTTTGCTAGCTTGAGCAAGCTAGTCGTCTCGCCTTATTAGCAATCACTGCTTACCGACGGACTTTGACAAACTCTCCCGGCCACCGCAACACCACACGGTTAGGTCGTGTAAAAAATACATGCTCTAAAATACATTCAGAGAAAAGCGTGAAAACTTGCCATCGTTTGTTTCCGCAGCGACGCTTCAAGTCTGAAGGCGAATGCTGAAACGTTCCTCTTTTTCTTTTTTTTTTTTCTTCTTCTTCTTTTTTTTTTTAATGTCTCGCTCGTAGCCTCAGCTCTGAACGCCGCGGTGCGCTCTGGGAGGTGTAGTAGGATGCGCGCCGCCTTCACTCTACGAGTAACCCTAAACTCAGTAGTCGGCACTACGCTACCCACAATTCACGCTGAGGAGGTGAGACTGGGCTCGGTGATGTCGGTAAATGGCGCAAGCCAAAGAAAAGCGCAACATTCCCTAATATATGCGCCTTCGTCCCGGTTCCGAGTCGTTATTGGTTCCCGGAGAAACCGAACCATCACGAGACTGCCTGCATCACACAGGGATGGACCGACAACACGTTTTGAATTGCTAAGTCCAAATAAGGGGAAAAAAACATTTGGTTGTTAGAACTATTGCTATAACTGACATTTTATTTCAGTGTAAACGTAAAAGAACCATTGGGAGGGACAGGGACTAAAACTAAACATTTAACACAAATATAGTGATATTATGGTCACAGGAAACGTGCAGAAGCTTTTGAAAATAACTTATATGGAAACTGCTCAGACATTACCATGTTGTAATAAGACGCGCAATAAACTCCTCCAACTGTTTCACACGGTTAAAACCTTCAAACTTCTTGGTACTTTATTGAGATTTTAGGTGATAAAACACAGCAACACCAAGAAGATACATGAGTTTTCAAGCTGTTATTTTTTTTTTTTTTAAGAATAAAAAAATGTCTATTCAAGGTCCCCCCCCCCCCTCCCATGTTTGCATGTCTAGTAGATACTAAACCTTTTTTGCCCATTCTTTTTCTTATATTGGCCAAACTCCTTTAGATTGAATACGGTATTGTATTAATACTTTTAATTCTTGACACAAAATCTGTCTAACTCTAAATGCGCTTTCATTTAAACCAGTCTGTTGTTGGTCTTACGTTCGTTTAGGGTTGACGTCCTGCTGAAAGGTGAACCACTGTCCAAGTCTCAGGTCCTTTAGCGTCTGAAGTGTTCCTGTCATTGACTGATCAGTTTCACCGTCATTACTCAACTAAAGCATCCCCACGGCATGATGCTGTAACTTCCTCATTCTTCTGTGGGGATAAGGTGTTCAAGAAAACGGGCAATCCTGGTTTCCTGCTGCATACATGCAGTTTTTATGTGTGCCAAAGGTTTCAGTTTTGATGTCAGGGCATGTTACAGGTCCTACAAGGCTGGTGGAACAGAACGAATTGGATTTCTCATGTTCTTCTTTCAGGAAGTTTTTTTTTTTTTTTTTTTTATCATTCTTTCATTACCTTGACTCATGACTGCTTCTCTGATCATTGCTCTCCTTGCACAACGGTGTCTTTACAGGTGAACTCTGTTTGCTTGTTGGTCACTTCCGATTGCCCTTGAGTTTATTTTTAGGAATATCAGAATAAAAGGGGGCTGAATACAACTGCATGCCATACTTCACTAATAACCTCTACTCTGTTGATCCATCACACAGGATCAAAATGATGCATGGATGAATCCCAATGAAGTTTGCAGTTGTGAAGTAACAAAATGTAAAAAAAAATGAAGTTCAACTGGTATGGGTATGATTGCATGGCACTGTAGTAAAGAAGAAGATTCATAGGTACATCTCAACAAGTAAGAATATTGTGAAAAAGTTCAATATTTTGTCATTCATTTCAGAGAGTGAAACTCCTATATTATTATAGATATATTGCACAAAGTGAAATATTTCAAGCCTGTGTTTCTTTTAATTTAATTGATTATGGCTTGCAGATCATGAAAACCCCAGATTCAGTGTCATATACAATTTTAATATTATATAAGACCAATAAAAAAGCTGCTTTGAACAGAAATATCAGGCTCCTGGAACCTGTTTATTTCTACAAACTCCTTGATGGGGCCTCCTTTTTCATAAAGTACTGCATCTGTGCAGCGTGGCATGAATGAGATACCCCCCCCCCCCCCCACACACACACACACACACACACACAATATTGAGCTTTTTCACCGTATACTATTCACTGCACTGTGCTTGTTATTTTTACTTGAGTAAATATCATGAAGAAGTATCACTACTCCTACTTGAGTAAAATTTCTGGCTACTCTGTCTGCTATGAGTAGCTTCACTGAATATAGAACAAACTTGTTTCAACTAAAAATGCACCGGAGAGAAACACATCTCCAGTTCATATTGTTATAAATATTTACTCAGTACATGAGTAGCCTTCTTACCGAAATCTTTTTTTTTTTTTTTTTTACTCTTACTTGAGTAATTTCTTGGTTGGGTAGTTTTTACTTTGACTTTTGCTTGAGTAAAACTTCTGGCTACCCACCTCTGATTCTATTCTAAGATGTATCTGTACTCCATATGACGTTCCCTGATTTCCTCCAGCAGAGGGCGCCATTCAGCTAGATGTGGTCAGAAGAAGTTGCTTATGCTGTCCTAAATGTCAACGTAAACAATCAAAATAGTCACGCTCAACTTAATTACCAGCCTGAAACCGAACAAAACACAGATTCTGACCACGTTTTTTATTTAGATCAAAAAAAGGTTCTCATGGAAGTCCTCTTTGGGTGATCACAGGCAGAAACAGTAAATATATCTGGAACGAAATGGGACATTGTACCCTGGGCGTAGTGCAGAAAAGGGTAGTATAATGTGAGACTGAGTTTCATTTAAAAACTGAATAAACTCACTTAACAAAATGTTGTTTTCCGCTCCTAGACTTGTCTATTTAAAGTAAGGATTAATTGTGTGGTTGAGTGAGACAGTTCTCATCACTAAAACTGAAAATGCAGGGACGGCCCAGATGAAAGTGTGCTTGTGTTCAGGAACAGAGCTTTTCCCTCAATGCTGGAAAAGCTCAGCAGACTTTTCAACAACAGTCACGGCGCTGGCGGGTTGCACCTCTCTCTGTAGCCTGGAAACAGCAGACCGAATGGACGCCTGCATGTTTCAGACACAGAGGCTGAACTGTAAATAGACAGGAAAGAAAGGCAGGGCTTGAATGTGGTGGCCATTAATAAAAGATGCAGCTTGGTTGATCCGCGCACACATTTGCTCCACACAGACACGTACGACTCAGCGTTCCATTAGTGGAAACCCACGCCATTACTGGCTTTTCTCTTCTTTGTGTGGGACAGCACCGTGAAGACTCCCCTGCCCTACCCTCCTGGCCGCCACACTAACTTGCAGACAGGTTCTTCTCTGTCAGATGCAGAAACACTGGACAATTTGTATTTAAAGTGGGTGCAGCACAGTGACTGCAGTAGATTTTTTTTTCTGAT
Organism: Fundulus heteroclitus; assembly: GCF_011125445.2. Classification (NCBI taxonomy): domain Eukaryota; kingdom Metazoa; phylum Chordata; class Actinopteri; order Cyprinodontiformes; family Fundulidae; genus Fundulus; species Fundulus heteroclitus. The sequence goes on along the minus strand of NC_046376.1, from coordinate 32,235,055 downwards.
TTGGTCACAACTTTATACTGGTATATGTGATTAACAACTAAAGATGATTAGTGGAAGAAAAATTATACACTATGCCTAAGTTATAAGGAATCTAGCTTGCAGCTTGCCACAAGCCTTGTAGGGGGAAACTGCACACACGTGGAAGATGTTAATTTGGTTAGATGAGACTAAAATGATGCAACCATAGACATCATATACGTAGACGCGTCGTTGGGCGCAGGTTCGCACGTCAACGTCACCGCCATATTGTACGTGGCAGAAAAAAAGTTAAGTTCTGTTTTAGTGAACGTGGATCAGAGAAGATGCTTCATTCCTGTGCTGCATGGAAATGTATTCGGGCTGATTTCACTACTTGTATCTGCCTTCTATAAACTAAGGCTGCACCATGTTGCAAAACTGGACACACTAAAGCTGCAGAGTGGCAACACTAGAAAAAAAGCTGTGCAAGACCATTCTTTTTCAAGGTTTTTAGCTTGCATGCAGTACAGACTATTGTATTTAGACATAGATGTGCATATATAGATTTTCAAGTATTATAAATAAGCCAAAAAAATAGCTGTGTGATTATATATATATGTATTTGTGTGTGTATATGTGTATGTGTTATGAACATAAGGATCAATTTCATAAATCTGTGTCACATGTGAAACTTTAGGAACAGACATTTTGGGGGAGTATTAAAGAGGTAAAATTACTAATATGAGAAAAAAAGACCTAGGAGAATAAAGTAAAAAAACAAAACAACAACATAAAAGTGGTAATGTTATGAGAAAAACGTCATATTATGAGAATTAAGAGGGAACATTTCCAGAATAGTCATAGTTTGCAGAATTATTTCACTCCTGGAGTAATAGGGCCAGGTTAGATTATTTTAATTATTTTTATTCTTCACGAGAATAAATTCAGGAGAAAGGGATACGAAAATAAACTTGTAAAATCACAAAAATAAAAACATTACGAATACAAAGTATATTCAGAGATTAAAGTCCCTCCGATGCTGTTTAAGTGACTGAGTAACTGCAGATTTGCCACATTCAACATGGCGGACGCTCTGACGCATTCGCAGCATAGGCAGAACCCGCCCAATGACGAGTCTACGTATATGATGTCTATGGATGCAACACTGCATCTCATCCTGGACACATCCCCTGCTGTGAAACGCGGTGATGGCAGCATCATGCTGTGGGGATGCGTTTTTCAGCAGGGACATGAAAGCTAGCCAGAGTTAATGGGAAGATGGACGTGGATAAATACTGCAAAGAGCTGGAGGTTTTCCCTACAGATGGAATACAGCTCAGAAGAAAGTCCAGCAGTAAATCCGATTGAGAATCTATGACAAGACTTAAGACAAGGCAAGGCATATTTGTTCGTATAGCACATTTCAGTACAAAGACCCTTAAAAGATGTTCACAGAATCTCTCTATCTGATCTGAAAGAGCTCAAGCTATCCTGCAAAGAAGAAATGGGCAAAGATATGTCCGTCTCTAGATGTGCAAAGCTAGCAGAGAGCGAGTCTTGCAGCTCTGATTGCAGTCAAAGGTGGTAGAACGGCTTTACTCAGGGAGGGGCCGAACAAAAACGACACTTTCCACATTTCAACCCCTGAATGATTTTCAAACCCCCATTACAATTCTGTGTTTTTTTTGTGCTGGGTCATCTCATTAAACCCAATGAAATACTTAAGTTTCTGGTTTTACTGTAGGGTGACAGAGCCCCCCCCCCTCTCTCTCTCTCTCTGATGTGACAAATGAAGGTGCAAGTATTCCTCCAAAGCGCTGTAGTCAGCTCTTCCTGCCTTTTATTCTGATAAGATGTCTGCAACAGCTGACAGCGTGCACAGAAAGCTTTGCCAGTCACTCAGTGTGTAATCACAGAAGGGTTCATTGTGTCTGCTTTCATTGACAAAACACTTGTCTCCTTCTCTGCAAATAAGCATGCCTCTGACAGCCGAGGGAGTACACAATATTCTCTGTCTCCCATCCTGCAGTACATAAGGCGTTCTTCAAACGTGGCGGCCTATTTATTGTGCCACCAAACTACCTAATAATCCTGCATCCTTTTGAACTTCATTTCCAGAATCTGTTCTTTGAATGCTCATCCTTTGTTTGTGCTTTTGCTTTGCTTTCAGTTGCGAACAATCACCAAGCGGGAACCCTGCATGGGGAATGATTTATCCTACTTTACCTTTTCCACAATTGTTGAGGTTGCAGCCACAAACATTATGTTGTCAAATCAGCACAAAGCAGCACTTAATTGCAAGTTGTACAAACACAAATCTGAATAGTGTGGCCGTGCATTTGTATTCAGCCACCCAAACAGTTTTTAATGTCTCACAGAGCACCGTTCATTCAAACACCCCTTAAGCAGATGGAGGATCTCACAACTGCAAACTACCCGAGACGGTGACTCTGGGGGAGCTGCAGAGATCCACAGCTCTGGTTGGGTAATGTGTTGAAAGGCTGGACTCCAACCTGAACACACCGGTGTAGGTACCAGATCGTCTCGGGCTGCCAGATTGGCTCGGGCGCTACCCGATGACGTCTATGTATGGCAACTCAACTCAAACAAACTACATTATGCCCGCTGTCTCCATTTGTTACAAATCAATTTTATTTTGTTAATTTACGGTTATTTTCCTGTAAATTAGTCGAGGCATGAAAACTTTTAACATCATTTTGGAATACTTGTGTGGTAGTCTGACAATTTAATCGGTAATTTTGCAGGATCAAAGTTACAACCTTAGAGAAAGTTGTGAAGGGAAACTAAACCATAAACTCATTTCATTTTTAATAAAAGTCAGCAGCCAAATTTAATTTTATCACAGCATTCATCACTTTAAAATCAATAACGTTCATTCCTCCTTTTTGTACTGATGTTGTTCTTTCTGATCACATGTTTTTTTTTTTATTATTCCAGATGAAATTGTGATGAATTTGATTATTTTTTTATTGTGGTATTTGGTACATTTAAGATATACACTCACCGGCCACTTTATTAGGTACCCCATGCTAGGGGGTTGGACCCCCTTTTGCCTTCAGAACTGCCTCAATTCTTCGTGGCATAGATTCAACAAGGTGCTGGAAGCATTCCTCAGGGAGTTTGGTCCATATTGACATGATGGCATCACACAGTTGCCGCAGATTTGTCGGCTGCACATCCATGATGCGAATCTCCTGTTCCACCACATCCCAAAGATGCTCTATTGGATTGAGATCTGGTGACTGTGGAGGCCATTTGAGTACAGCGAACTCATTGTCATGTTCAAGAAACCAGTCTGAGATGATTCCAGCTTTATGACATGGCGCATTATCCTGCTGAAAGTAGCCATCAGAAGTTGGGTACATTGTGGTCATAAAGGGATGGACATGGTCAGCAACAATACTCAGGTAGGCTGTGGCGTTACAACGATGCTCTATTGGTACCAAGGGGCCCAAAGAGTGCCAAGAAAATATTCCCCACACCATGACACCACCACCACCAGCCTGAACCGTTGATACAAGGCAGGATGGATCCATGCTTTCATGTTGTAGACGCCAAATTCTGACCCTACCATCCGACTGTCGCAGCAGAAATCGAGACTCATCAGACCAGGCAACGTTTTTCCAATCTTCTATTGTCCAATTTCGATGAGCTTGTGCAAATTGTAGCCTCAGTTTCCTGTTCTTAGCTGAAAGGAGTGGCACCCGATGTGGTCTTCTGCTGCTGTAGCCCATCTGCCTCAAAGTTCGACGTACTGTGCCTTCAGAGATGCTCTTCTGCCCACCTTGGTTGTAACGGGTGGTTATTTGAGTCACTGTTGCCCTTCTATCAGCTCGAACCAGTCTGGCCATTCTCCTCTGACCTCTGGCATCAACAAGGCATTTCCGCCCACAGAACTGCAGCTCACTGGATGTTTTTTCTTTTTTTTTTTTTTTTTTTTTTTTTTTTTTTTTTTTTTTTTTTTTTTTTTTTTTTTTTTTGAATTCAAAAAAAACACTTTCTTTTTTCAAATATCACATTACACATGTCAGCTTACATAATAATATATATGATTTAGTAATGACATCTAGGTGTTATTAGAGTGTATCTGTTGCTTTATGTCTGTTGGTTGTGCTGTTCTTTTTGTGTCTCTTTCCAGGTGATGGAGCAGACAGAGGACATTTTATCATTCTCTTCCTTTTATCTCCTCTTTCTTTCACCTCTACTCTTTTTTTTTCTTTTCTTTCACTTTTTGTTCTTCCTTTACTCTCCCATTGTCATGTCCATATAATTTGAAATTCTCCTTGCAGGAATCATAATAAAGCTATTTACAAGCATAAATCAAGTGGAGCACTATGGCGAAAACTGTTTGCTCCACTTGTAAAAGCAAAATCTGTCGAGCTCCATCTGGCATTGAGATATCAATTCCTATTGCCATAGTGCTAGACAGGACACTGGGGGAAAAAAAAAAAAAAAAAAAAAAAAAAGTTGGTTAAATAAAGGGTTGAGTTGGATGTTTTTTCTTTTTCGGATCATTCTCTGTAAACCCTAGAGATGTTTGTGCGTGAAAATCCCAGTAGATTAGCAGTTTCTGAAATACTCAGAGGAGCCCTTCTGGCACCAACAATCATGCCACGTTCAAAGTCACTCAAATCACCTTTCTTCCCCATACTGATGCTCGGTTTGAACTGCAGGAGATTCTCTTGACCATGTCTACATGCCTAAATGCACTGATTTGCCGCCATGTGATTGGCTGCTTAGAAATTAAGTGTTAGCGAGCAGTTGGACAGGTGTACCTAATAAAGTGGCCGGTGAGTGTATGCTGGATAAATTAGTCTGGCTAGCCCTTCCATTTTTGTTAACAATATTCTTCCAAACATTGAGCCAATTGTCAAATATTTGTTGATTTTTCTTTTTTTTCTTTTTTGTAAAATGGCTTGAATATTTGTTCAAGCTTTTGAGAAAAAAGAAACCGCTAAATTAACTTAATAAAATTGATTCGTTACAAATGCAGACCGCGGGCTCTGTGTAGTTCGTTTGAGTGGCGTTGCCATAAGGTGACGTCATCGGGAGGCGGAGGGACCATGGAGAATTTCTTCGTAAAATTGTCCGTTTACAAACTGCAATCACGCTTTTGAATAAAACCTACACCCCTCTATAATTACTTTAGTAAGTTGTCCAGACCAATCACAATGTTTTGCGCAATTGAGCAAACATTAAACCAACCATGTATAGTGACGTCATCAGAAGGCGCAGGACCTGAGTCAATCTGGCAGCCCGAGTCAATCTGGTACCTACACCAGCAGTACTGGGAGATACGGCGATGGCAGCGTCATGCTGTGGGGGTGCTGGAAAGATAACCCCCTGCCAACAGGACGTCGACCTGAAAAACACGCGGTGGATTTAATCAGAGACCAAGCAGTAGAGGTGTGGGCGAAAGAAGGAAACCTTTTCAAGCCTGGGTTTAAAAAAATTCAAACATAGTAAAAACCAAACAATCACTATTGGGCTCAGAAAGGAGGCCAACCAAATCCAAGGTTACCTGAGCAAACTAAAGTATAGGCAACCTTACACAGCAAACGTCCCATCAGAGTCTGGCCTAACACAGCAACAACTAGACATCAATAGCGACGAAACACAAAACAACCTTCAACCGCACAGGCTTTCACAAGGGGCTGTCAGAGTAAAGGCCGCACTTTTCAGATTTCTACTTGTAAAAACGGTCAATTCCAACTGCAACATCGCTGCCACGGTACCTTGCAACACCATCCAGACATCCTCAGCAAGGCAGGAGGTTAAAAATAAACCACTAATGTAGCGGTGGGATTAATCCGACACTAAACTCGACTAAGATCAGTTGCAGCCCTTTTAAAGCTGCTTATCTTTCTTCGCAAACGTGCGGCGCTGCCATTAAGCACACATCCAAACAACAACGCCGGCAAAAAAAAAAAAAGCAATCCACAAATCTGGCCACCCTCCAAAACACACACAAACAAACACACACGGTCACACTTGACCTGGATAGATACAACAGGGTGGCAATTCGCCCCATTGACGGGATCCATTAGGGGCCAAAGTGCAGCTTAGCAACATGCTGTAGAGCCACAAAAAGACACAGCGGATTACAGAGGGACAAAGGGAAAGGCCGGGTGGGGGTGGGGGAGGCTTTGGGGTGGGGGTGGGTGGGGGGGCATCCGGGAAAGCAGAGCAGAATGATGGAAACAGCTGGAGGGAGCGGAGGATAGACGGCAGCAATGGCAGAGTCAAGAGGATTTAATCCTTTTTCTTCTTTGTTTTTCGCGGGGCTTCATTTTGTTGTGGTGAAAATTAAAAATAACTTTTTTTTCCCCCCCCCCCCGTGACACAGTCGATTCCTTCCTTTGTGAGTTAAGAAAATGCCCGACAAAAGGCAAGGGCCACAAACATGACAGACTTCCGATTTCAACTTCTCAGGACGTGAGCGGAGGTCAGAAGCTCAGCGCTTTGGTGAAAGAGGGCAGAAAAGAATGATGAGAAAGAGTCGAAGCTGGGGTGGAAAACTCCCTTTATGGGACATGATGTGGAGAGGTGGTTATTTTTAGAAGCCACACACACACACACACACACACACACACATACACACACACACACACGGACAATCCTCCCACTTTCAATCATTCCCTCAACCAAGATCTCTCTTTTTCACCTTATATGCCTGATGTATTTTTCATGCGTGTCCGTCTCTCCTGGTCAGCTGGCCGTCTATGGGAGTAATGGCCAGCTGGGGTTTCTGATGTGAACTTCCATCTAAGAGGAACATCATGAATTAATGATCAGTGCTGAGTAAGGACCTGTCTCTAAGTGCTGGTGCTGCTCACATTAGTACTCGCGCCTGTGCCTGTATATGTGTGTGTGTGTGTGTGTGTGTGTGTGTGTGTGTGTTTCCCAGTTTTGAATAAGCCCCACCTCCCCGCACGCAAGCAGAAGCAGCTCACTATTCATGGACAAAATTCTGGCAGATTCATTTTCGGCCACATTCCAAAGATTGCCGCTCTGAAAAAGATTGGTTTTATTTAAGTTTTGTAAAGTAAGCATAACCTTGATAGAGCCGTGAGTCTTGTCTTTGAAAAATAACTGATTCATCTTGATGACAGACATGAACCCGTCAGGGTCCACAGGGGTTTGATTACTTATGGTAGCTCCCTGGGGATCCTGCAGCCTTTCTATGTGTTGCACTTTTACTATTGATTATACTGAGATCCTTGTTTCTGTCATTAGTTTAGTTTACTGGTCAGTATTGATGTCAGTAGTTTATTCTTTTATCTGTTAGATTTAGTTCCTTTGTTAGTTTCCGTTCATTATGGTTTTAGCAGTTCTGTTAGATCTTTACTTTCTTCCTGCCCGTTCTTAGTTATGTTATTCCTTCATCTCTGGCCATTCTTCACGTTTCTTTTAGATTTGGGTCTCCATCTGCTCCTGCCAGCTCACTGCCCTCCTTTTCCTTCTGTTTAATTGCCTTTTACTCCTCTCACCTGTGTTAATTTGCTGACTTTTCCGTCACCCTTCCACTATATTCAGTCAGCTCAGCCATTACCAGCTGCCAGATCCTCCGTCTTTCTACTCTGTTCTGGTCATCTTTGCCACGTTCCTGGTTCCTCTATCCCTGCCATCCTGTAAGCCTTATTTATTCATTAAAACCATCTTCACTATTCAACATGCGACTCCCGAGCTCTTGTCTACTCATCGGTTCATCTTCTAATACTCAAGACCTGACAGAATTTCTCTAATGTAGAATAAGTTATCTGATGAAATACAGTAAATCCAAACAAAAACATATAGCAAATTGAAAAGATCTCCATACCTAACCGGGTCAGCGCTTACAGGTTAGGACCAGTCAGGTAACTATGGATATTTTTTGTAAAAAAAAAAAAAAAAAAAAGAAAAAAGTGAAAACTGTGTGTCATTCTACTTCCACGTCACATCTGTGCACCTCTCTGTAAAATAATTTAAAGGTTTGTGGTTGTAGCGGGACAAGGGGTGGATAGGTTCCAGTGCTGTGAATGCTTTGGCGAGGCCGAAGAACACATTTTCATTTACCACATTTACACAAAGAGCCTCTAATCCAATCTGATCCGGGTCCTCTCCGCTCTCACAGCATTAATCAAATGTATCCTGCCATAAATGACATCAGATTAATGGATATGGAAGGAACAGCGGAGGAAACGCACTGAACGAGAAACGGCTCAGCCAATGCCCGAACCCAGGAGGTGTTAGCAGAGATTTTGGTTTAACATCCATTCATGCAGTTTCACTAATAGTTCTGATGTTATAACGAATCTTCACCAGAAGAATATTGCAGATCTATGTACCGTATCCTCCCAGCAGACACCACAGAAGTGCTTTTACTGTATTCACACACGCAGCTCTGAGCACAAAGACATGATTGGAGCCAGAATCCTAGCTGAGAGTGTGACAATACTGTTCAATTAAATTACATTTTATTTATTTATTTATTTATATAGCGCCAATTCATGACACATGTCATCTCAAGGCACTTTCCAAAGTCAAATTCAATCAGATTATACAGATTGGATCAAATTATACAAATTGGATGTGATTATATAGATTGGTCAAAACGTTTCCTGTATAAGGAAACCCAGTAGATTGCGTCAAGTCTTGACAAGCTGCATTCACAGGGAGAGTCGTCTGCATTGTCGATGGCTTTGCAGCAATCCCTCATACTGAGCAAGCATGAAGCGACAGTGGGAAGAAAAACTCCCCATTAACGGGAAGGAAAACCTCCAGGAGAACCAGGCTCAGTATGAACGGTCATCTGCCTCGACCGACTGGGGTTACAGAAGACAGAGCAGAGGCAATTGGCATGCAGCGTGTCAAAAGTTACCTACAGTCATTGCTGCAAATGCCGATGGTGGACCGCAGTGCCGCATGAGAACCCTTAATCTAATCCATTCCATCGTAACTCTGTATGCTTAGAGTTGTTTTGCTTCCGCCCCAATACCAAATCAGCTGCAACCTCTAACCGGGTTTGTCTTCTAGGATTGCCTTCACCCATTTTCCAGTCAAGCTGGGTCAGCTTCCCTGTCCCCGCTGAAGGGACTCAACCCCACAAAGTGATGCTGCCACCACCGTGGTGAAACACAGGGTAAAAAAATATGCATTGCTGCTTTTTCAAAACACAGCCTTTTGTGTTTCTGATCTAAAATGGAGCTTAAGCAAAAATTCAAACTAAAGAAACTCTATTGCCTACCTCCATCCAATCAGAGGCTCATCCGCCTCCGACGCAAGCCAATCAGCTTTGAACTGCTCCTCCTCGAAGCCAATCAGCATCCTGGGTTCATCTTAAAAAGAACTCCACATCCTCGTCTCGGCCTTCTCCTCAGCGAGCAAGCGGTGGCTGCGCCGTGTCCGGTTCGGACTCTGTTGACCGGTTTCAACCCACCTCCATCCCCTTCTCCACCATCGTAGCAAGCTTCGCCTGGCTTTCCTACGGTCCTCCTTCAACCTCGTCCCTATCAGAGTGTAATTCCTCCTGGACTCTTATGGAATTCCCTGTCACTCCTTAAAACGGTCCAGCAGAAGACTGCCATGCTGAGCCTGGTTCTGCCAGAGGTTTCTTCCCAAAGGGGAGTTTTTTCTCTCCACAGTCGCTTCATGCTTGCTCATCATGGACAGTTCATGCAAAAATGTGTTTATCAAGTTGGACATCAAGCTCAAACAGATCACTATATGGACTGAACAAACTTTATGTATCTCCACTCCACCACCAGTTTCAGACCTGGGGGGAAATATCCCTATTCTCATACGCCTGCTTATGCATATTGAAGTATAATTCAGCGTGAATTTTCCCTGCCGAGGTCTGAGCGCCAAACTCTTAAAATATTGTATCAATAAAATTCTTCTAATTGCCTTTTCTTTCTGTGTGAGTTTTTCAGATTGAAATGTTGGATATGGTCATATCTGAGCAGAATCTGAACACATGGGAATATTTATTTATATTTATTATGTGTTGGCTGTGTCCTCTACATGGCTGGTTGAAGATCTGAAACTGAACTTCTTTTAACAATGGCTTTCTTGTTGCCCCTCTTTTGTCAAGGCCACCTTTGTGGAGTGCATGGGTGCCAGTTTTCCGCTCAACAGATGCTCCTCATCTGTGGATCTCTGCAGCTCCTCCAGAGTTACATTTGCAGCTTCTCTGATCACAAGCAGTGCTCTGCCTGTCAGTTTAGTTTGTCTCGTGAGTTGCAGCTGTGTCACACTCCTTCCAGTAGTAGATGATGCATAGAACGTGAGTATTTCACAGTTTGGGACATTGTTTTATGTCTCAAACTGTGAAATACTCTCTGGATTTTATTTGTAAGTTGCAGAATAAAGAGAGGTGAATAGAAATGTGTTTCCTTCACCATCACGCCTAAATTGTGTTGGTCTATCAGAAAAAAAAAAAAATCCCAATAGAATACATTGAATTTTATGATTGTTATATAAGAAAATGTAAAAAATAAAATTTAAAATTTTTAAAAGGTTAGGGTTATGAATACTTTTGCACTGTACTTGGTCTTGTCACTATAAAATAAATTATTAGTTATTCGATTTATCAACACAGCTGCTGGAAAATAAACACATTTTCATATTTTCTGCCCGTGTGTAGCTTTGTCCTGGCCTCCGGTACTTCTTTGGGATTCTCTAAGTACTGTAGTCTGATGAGTATGTTTTGTAAACTCAGGATTTGGGTTTTCATTCTTTTCCTCCACAGCGTTGCCAAAATTAGAAACATTTTGACTCAAAGGGTCGTAGAAAAACGATTCCATGTTTTTGTTATTTATAGGCTGGAATTTCATAATTCTTTGTCAGCAGGATGTTCCAAAGGTTCACTGAAAAGTCTCCAGTGGATCCAAAACGCTCCAGCGAGAGTTCTGAAGCGAAGCAGCTGGAGCGTTTACATTTCAATCAGTTTAGCCTGGCCTCGTTGGTTCCTGTGAAAGTCAGTTAAAGTTAAAAATGTCTATGGAGCAGCAACCAATATCCCAAATGGTTATTTTATTTTATGTTATTTACAGATTTTTTTTAAATGACTTACTTCACGGTACAATGTTGGCACACCTAAGATCACTGTGCCTTTAAACAATTTTGGAAAGCCCAGATGATTGTGTCCAACCCTGGTAAGCTTTTGATGGCTTAATTAACAAGGTCTGAGTTGATTAGAGGCACATCTGTGAATGTAGTTTAAGGCAACATCTTAAACACACTACCCCCTTGTATTACCACAAGAAAACAAATCCCAATACATCAGCCAAGATATCAGGGAGAAAACTACCCTCAGCTCTGGTTTTGGTTCTGGTTCACCCTGGGTACAGGTTCTAGGTGTCTGAAGGCTCCACGTTGAAATGTCAGAGCCTGTATGTGCAAACATGAAAACTGTAGGAATCTGGAGCCACCACACAATTCCCGACAGTTCTTGTAGATGCACTTGTTTCGGTGTAAACTGTGTGCATCGGGCCTAGAACAAAGGAAACGATCTTTTGAACATGCAAGTCATTATTCACTTTGAGTCCGGCACCGAAATAGGCTCAAAGAACAATTGGAGAAGAAGTCACTACTTCAAAAGCAAATGAAAAAGCCAGATTACAATTTGCCAAGAAACTGAGGTACAAACACAAAAGTTTCGAAACATGTCCTTTGCCCTGATAAAAATCTAATTGAAGTATTTGGCCAAAAAGTGCCTCTCGTGCATTTAATAAAGGAAAAGTGGAAACATTGGTCTCAAATTGTTTTTAGTTAAAGGGGACATATCATGCTTTTAATGTCTTCCCTTTCACAATGAAACCATTTAGTTGTGGTCTATATATAGTTGAGCTGCAATGCTTTGATCTGAATTCCTCGTTATTGTTACCCCACAGCCTCTTTTTTCCTCCTGTTCTGAGGTGCATCTGAGAGCGACTCGTTTTGGTACTGTTTCTTTAAATGCAAATGAGACACTTCACATCCCGCCCACTCCAGGTTGCTGAGTGTTCCACTGCACCTCGTTAATCCATTTTTGTAGTATGCTGGGGGACGGTGTAGCGAATCGTGTTGGTTAATACTCCCAGCAACTAAACACTTTCACTTATCCGCTTGGACTACAAAACTGCAAATAAATAAATAAATATGGCAGATTTGTAAAACTGGCTCGCCAGAAGTCCGTGACAGTTTAGCAGTTCAGCAGCAAATACTGTGACATTATTTTTCAAGAAAGGTAATAAAGATTAGGGAGAACTGAACGGCTTGAAAAATGTGACCCAAACAGAATTTAAAGATATCTATGCAGCTCCTGGAGAGATTACACTTAAATCTTCTGCACTCTTAGAGACTCCAAGTACACAACAAAAGGTATTTATGGGTTAAAAAGTGGCTGTTGATCATGATATATCTCTTTTAAATGAGCCATCTCAGCATTTTCCTATGTCACACCAAACCCTCTGCATTCTTCACTACATTTATGAAGCTTCTCAGTGGTTTTCCTCTTCTTCATAACCTGACATTTCTGATGTTCATCCCTTTCTTTGTCCAATATCCCCTATTGGTCATGACTAATAGTTTTAAATAACTGACTCTAAATTAGGTGCCTGAACCTCTGTTGTCAACTTTAGTCAATACGAATTCTAATCCCAAGTATCAGATAAAACTGATATTATTCATATATTATTTAGCCTGTTTACAGTCATAGTCTTGAACATAAATCAAATACTGTCCATTTATTGGTTCCTACATGCAGTAATTAGATGCCACCCGGTTAGCGCTAACGATGCTATTTCTAACTTTAGATTACATCCGGTAAAAATGTTAAAAAGTAAAAAAAAAAATAAAATAAAAAAATGCATGTTGAGATGTTGAGCACCACTTTCCAAGGCAAATTAACTTCTCTAACTGAGTTTACATTGCATTATAAAGCTGTTGCTGTTTTTGAGCCTAAACTGGTCCCTTAAGTATGGCCATGTTTTTTTTCTAACTAGTTACTTTCCTGAAAAAGATCATCATTATAGCACATTTGTAAGAAATAGAGGAAAGCTTGCCAGCCTGCAACCATCTGAGAAGTAGGGGGGGGGTTGGCAGTGTCAGGTTGTGGGGGTGTTTTACTGCGCAAACAACCAAATTAGGTATAAAGTACAACAAAATCTATGTTTTAGAGTGGCCATTACAAAGCTGTGATCTCTATTGTGTTTAAGCAAGGCAGCCGTCCAGCCTGACTCCCTTATAGCAGTTTTTTTTCAGGAGGAGTGGGCATAAATTCAGGCAAACCATAGTTTGGTTTGACGACGCTTTTCTTGCCCCACATGCAGAGACGATTTAGAAAATAAACCGGCTACTCATTTAGGAATGTTAATTCAGGATGATACAAATAGTGAACGTACAGAGTCTTGATATTTGAATCTTCTTTCAGGGGACACACCTGGAAGAGGCAAGGTGAGTATTTCAGGTGAGCGAAGGAGGAAACTGCACTCTCTGAGTCATGGGAGGAGCTGTTTTGGGAGGAGCGCTGATGTTTCTGGAAGTGTTGCAAACCCATGCGGTACAAACAGTTACTCCAGATGTTGGAGATTTGATCTAATCCAGAGCTGAGTGTTTGACAGGGGCTGCCAGGTGATGGCCATGAGAACAGGTAGGTAATCCAGTTAAGTTATTTATGATGCATCCAGGAGCGACTCTTTTCCCAGCAGCGTCAGGACGAGCGCAAAGACAGCATGGGGCGAGCGCAACAGCGTCTCATGATCCAGGAAGCCTCAGGTAATTGGCTTGGTGGAACCAGATCGGTTCTTGCTCAGGTGAAGAACGGCCAGGCAGCTCCTCAGAGGCAGGCGGGCTAATGAGGAGATAGAGAACAGGTGCATCAGGAGGAGAGGATCCAGCCCCGCCTTCGTCATGGAAACAGCAGCTCATGGAAAAAAAGAAACCTCGGGCACTGCAGCAACAAAGCCCAATCATGACAGTTGTAGAGAAGCTTGTAAAGGTACACCCTAAACATCTGGGCCCGGTCCTGAGGTTCAGAAGGGAAAGCTACCGAACTTCAAGGAAATGTGTGCCCTCTTCGGAATTTAAAGAAAGTTCAAAGAAATTCGCCCTCTCATTATTCAGGCATTTAAGAAACAGAAGTAGTTTAGGTATGCCTTACTGATCTAAAGCAGGAACCCTTCAGGGTAATCTCATGTCAGACAGTGAGAAAGAAAACGGTATATGCACCTGATGTCTGGTTTCAGCTGTAGCTGTCCTGGATCCAGACACGCCGTCTGCTTTCACTGGTGATAAAGCTCATAGTTGGGGCTTGCTTACATTACCCTGGGCCTACTGCCAAGCAGCCAATCAAAAGAAAGTGGCAGCCCTTTCTGAGCCAATCAATGACTGGGGTGTAAACGAATAATTGCAACAAAAAAGGAGATTTCTGAAGGCTTATTTTGATACGCCGATATTAACAGGGTAGAAAACACAGAATCATCTTTGATCCTGTGTAATTTAAAGTAACAAAAAAAAGAAAAGTCTCACCTTACAACTCAGAGATGTTTCTGCAAAAATTTAGGGTTTGGCAACAATGGTGGAAGAACTCTTTAGGGGAACCGATCTGTCAAGTCTCATTTTTCATATGCCCACCTTTAAAGATCCATGAAACAACAAGGCAGGACTGCAAGGAGAAAAGTCCCCCTCCCTTTAAAGAATCAGAATCAGAATCAAGTTTAATTGCCAAGTTGGTTTGCACTTACAAGGAATTTGACTTGGTATTGATGGTGCAGACAAAAAATAAGAATACAGTAAAATAAGAAGCAAAGGATAAATAAGAA